>NW_027263535.1:2831110-2961372 GCF_042370955.1 Sodiomyces alcalophilus JCM 7366 | reverse complement strand
AACGAAGAGGTCTATATAAGGGACTCCCCGGGATAGAATATCTTATAGGCCGCCGTAAACGTTACTAATAAGGCCGGATTAGAACCGTTAACGAAGCTCCCACGATATATAAAGAGAGGAATCCACCGCCTACGCAGGGCGTTATATGGCCTACCAAGATCGCCTAAGTTATAGTATTAGGAGCTCTCCTTTATTTTAGGTAAATGCGGGCTAATATAACTAAAGGAGGACGACTACGTCTTTAAGAACGATAAACTGCTCGTCTTTTTCTATATAGATAATATCGTTCTGCTATATCGTAAATAGCACGCCGCCGCTACCAAAGAATTAATTAAGCAGCTATAATAACGGTTCGAGGTTCGGGATCTAGGACCGCTCAAGTGGTTCCTTAGTATCAGGGTTATGCGGGATCGTTAACGTCGGAGGCTATAGTTATCGCTTAATAACTATAGTAACGAAAGAATAAAGACGTTAAAGATTAAGATAAGCGGTCGTAGAGTATCTACGCCTCTTCCTTTTCCTAACGTTATAGAACTAAATAAATAGTAGGCGTTAGAAGAGTCTATCCACCTATATCTTTAAAAGGTCGGATTAATTAACTACGCGGCTTATTAAATAAGGCCGCACACCCCCCCCCCCCCAGCGAGGATAATTTACAGGACGTTACTTTTTTCCGGCGTTATCTCGCCGACCTACGGTTAATATACCGCCGCCCCTATCCCGATAAGGATATTTGGGAAGGCATTAAGGCTTTCCTGACCTTACCCGGCCTCGCCGCGCTATTAGTGGCTATTAATAAGCCTCGCCGCCCTCTCCTTAGTCGTTATTTTGCCGGCCGCACAGCGACTGCTCGCCGTAGTTATACGCCCTGTGCTAGTCCCTCCGTTAGCCAGCTTCCTGCTATTAAACCGGCGCCCGAATCCCCCCCCGCCCCTTATCGATATACCCCTGCTACCTTACCCGCCGCTAATAATAACGATAAGGAGGAAGCGGTCCCCGGACCCTTTTATCCTAACCGCCGCCGCCGTTTATCCAGCGCCACCTCGGGCGCAGAGACCGACTTCTATGGCTTTAATAATTAATTCGCCTTTATCCGCTAAGCGTTCGCTGGTATTAATCGCCTATAATAGCGTTAAACTTTATACTAATAGTTTTAGGATTTTTAGGGCTAGTCGGGGCTTAACCCCGTTTATTAAGTCACTATAAGGGAAAGGTTATTATAACCTATAATTAAGTTTTATTTATATCCGACGACCCTTCGGCGCCTTATACTATCTCGTAGTCGTCCTACTTCTTATATATATGCTTTTTATACTTTTAGTACCTTTTCCGGATCCCTAGAGCGTTTTCTAGGTAGTCCTCTGGTTCCTAGGTATTATACTTTACCGGCTAGCCTACTTACTTTATAAGATAGAACGTTTTACCTTATTCCTTTTTATACCTAGCGATATCTTCTACCTCCTATTTATCTTACTCCTCCTCTAGGAGCGGGAGATCCTTCGCCGAAAGCTCTACGGCTACTCGGTCTTTCCATGGTTCTAATAAGGATACCAGGAATATATCGTATATCCTTATATACTACGCAGGAAAGCGAACCCTATACGCCTACTCGCCGATCCTCTCGGTTACCTATACCCGAATATATCGCGGCGCTAGCTTTAACCCTTACCGGAACCGGAAATTCTTCGTGGATAGTCTAATAACGTCGCCTACCTTATACTATTACGGTTAATAACACTTATTATAGTGCCGAGCCTAGTACTCCGTGGTATACGCCTAGTAATCGCGGACCTTCCGCCGAACCTCCGCTAACTTCTTAATATATTCTTAAACGCCCTATACCCGGGTATCGTCCCTAGGTCGAATATACTCTACTATATATAGATAATACCCGTATAGCGCTTTATACGGTAAGGTGCTAAGCGAGGAATACTTACTACTATTATAAGGGAACCCTGCTTTTAATAACTAAATAGGCTATTATATTATCGTATTACCGGCGATCGTTTATAGGTACTTAATTAGGAACTAATACGTTTATTCTATCTAACTATCCGTTTATAGATAGTATATAGTGGATAGTCGCCGAGCGTTCGCCCGCTTATAGCAGAACTCTATCTAAAACTAACTAGTAAATAGCTTATCCCGGTCTATTACTATACCCTCTAGGCTACTAAATCAGCACTTAATTTTCTTATATAGTAGCGCTGCTAGCTAGGGTGCTATTAAGTCCTTCCTTATAGGAATAAACAGGGTATACTTTATATACTAGTTAACGACTACTAAAATAGCGTCGTATATTTACCTATCGGCCCCTTTTATAGGCGGTAGACCCGTAATAAAATCTATACTAATCTCTTAGAATAGATATATAGGTAACGGTACCGTTTATAGCTAGCCGTACGGTTTATATCGCGGCACCTATACCCCTTAACACGCCGAATATACGGCAACGTAATCGCGAACGTCTATCGCTAGGTCTACCTAGTAGAACTTACTAGAAATTAGCTTAAACGTCTTATTCGCTCCTATATACCCCGCCCTAGGGTCGTCATAATGCTATTATAGGACCTCCGCCCTAAGGGAGCCCTGTATAGGTAATACTAACCGTCCTTTAAATAATAGTATATCCTTTTCTCCGAGAAAGTACCCCGCTCTTTTTCCGGTCTCTTAGCGGATATTCTTAATTAAGAATATATAATCCGGGTTAATAGTCTATAGTCCTTTAACTAAATCTTTTAGTTCCTCGCTAATAGTACGCCGACCTACCGTTTTATTCCTAGCTAGCTCTCGGGCTATAGAATATAGGATATACTAATCCGGTATTATAGTAACCCTAGCCCTATTAGCCTCTAGCGTTATCGATATCTTATCGGCGACCCTTTGCTAGGTAGTCGCCTTATACCCTGCGTCTTATATTCGGGAGCGGGTAGTAGCAGCGATAATAACACGCCGGGTGCCGTCGATAGGACGCAGGGGTTATAGCCCTCTTCCGTCCTCGTATTCTCTTAAGCTAGGCAGGGCCCCCTCCTATAGAGTCTATGCCCGCTTACGCTTATTAGGCCTATATTCGGGCAGTATTACCCGAGCGGCTTAAATATATATAATCTTTACCGCGTTACTTATTAGGGTAAGGTAGATACTCCTAATCCGTTAATAAACGCTTATCGGGAGGTCGCTAACTAATCGTAACCTTTACGATAAGGTAGGAAGTATATTATCGTATAGCGTCTTATCTATTATATAATCCGGCTATCTTAATAGGCCGTTTACCGGGTTTATTTTACCCGGGCGGTATTATACCTTAAAGTCGAATAATAATAATCGGTATACCCACCTAGTAAGCCTTCCGCGAAGGTCCCGCGCTAGCGCGTTTAGCACGCCCTTAAGCGCCTAATAGTCCGTTAATACCGTGAACGCCTACCCTGTGCCTTTAAGGTAATAACGCTAATACTTAAGGCTTTCCACTATAGCTAATAGCTCCTACTATCTTATGCCTTATCGTTACTCTGTTTCGGAAAGCTTCTATAAGAAATAGGCGACCGGTCGCTATCTAGTCTCGTATTTCTAACTTAGAATTCCGGAAATAGCCTTATTCGAGGCGTTTATTTCGACCCTTATATCTAGTATTAGATTCTAGTATTATAGAATAGTCGCTAACCTAAAGGCGACCTTTAGTAATTTAAACGCCCGCTTCGCGTTATCCGGGAACTTAAAAGGTCCTTTCTTTTTACCCGCCTAACTACCTTTTAATAGCGTAGTTAACGGTATAATAACTCTAGAGTATCCCTTAATAAACCTCCTATAGAAATTAATAAAACCAAGGAAGCCTTAGATATCCTAGAATAACTTAGGCGCCGGCTACTCGGCGACCGCACGTATACGCTCCGGATCTATCACGATACCTTCGCGGGTTACCACGAACCCTAAGAAGTCTACTTAGTCATAGTAAAATTCGTACTTTAATAGCTTTATATATAGTTAGGCCCTATAAAGCCGATCTAAAACCTTCTTTAGGTCCTTTATATACTATTCCTTTAATATAGAATATATAAGGATATTATCGAGGTAAGCGATATAATATATATCTAGTAAACCGGCGAGCGTTTAGTAAACGTATACTTAGAATATAGCCGGAGTATTTATTAGCCCGAATAGCATAACCGTATACTCGTAATAGCCGTATAGCGTTCTAAACGCCGTCTTCTAGCGGTCCTCTTTCTTAATCCGGATTCTATAATAGGTATCTCGAATATCCACCTTAACAAAGTACCTTACCCTAGCGAGCCTATTTAATAGCTCGCCGACTAAGGGCAGGGGGTAATCGTTATAGCGTTTAACCCTCGATAATTAACATAGAGTCGTAGGCTACTATCCTTCTTAGGCACGAATAGCACCGGTAAGCCCGCGGGGCTTATTAACCATTAGATACGACCGCTCGCTATCCCTTCGGTGATCTACTTCTTTAGCTCCTCTAGCTAGGCTTAAGATAAAGGATATAACGGCCCGAATAGCGGTTTCTTCTTATCTTATAAGTTAATCGTGTATTCGGCGTCCTTTAATAAGGGCGGCTCCTTTATAGCTTCTTCCGAAAACACGTCCTAGTAGTCGGCGATTTCCGGTAATAGCTCGACGACTAATCCGTATATCACCTTATCGTCTATAGATAGAATAGTTATATCCGGCGTCCCCGGTACGATAGTAATAGCGGCAGCGATATATATAATATACGCCTTCGCCTACTTCTTAATAACCTCGCGAGCCTATAGCTCGGGGTCTACGATTAGGATCGGCCTATAGACGAGTATTCGGCGAGCCGTATTAATTATAATACCTTCCTAACCTATACTATTATTTAAGAGTAGTAATTATCCGGTACTCTTAGGTCGATCCGTATATAGGAAGACCCTTTTTAATAGACGTGGCCGCCCCTTTACGTTTAGTAGATAGAAAGCTAAACCGTACGCTCCGCGAACCCTCGCCGGGCTACCGTCGAAGCCTTTAATCTCCGGAGTCTTAACCTCTAAAAGCGGTCTTAACTCTAGGCGTTCTACTAATACCGGGCTAATAATATCTACCTACGTATAGGTATCTAAATCTACGCTAAACATAATCTCTTTCCCGTAACGGATTACTATCGCTATAGATCTTACTACCTCGCCTACTATAATCGCTAGCCGGTTATTAGGCGTAGGTTCGGCCTCCCTGTCTACGCCGACTTATTTCTTAACGAATAGAGTTCCCTAACCCGAATATCGTTATTAAGGTCGTTATATATAGCGTGTATATTACTAACGCGGGCGCGACTCTTCGCCGCCCTATTATCAACCGTTATCCGCCGTTCCTTATTGCTATAGTAGTCCTTAGAACGGTAACCCTTTTTGCTATAGTTATAGCACTTACCCGTAAAGGCACGTATACTAGGCTGCGCTTATAAGGGCTCTAGGCCCGAGGCCCTTTAACCTGTTAGGGGCGCCCCCTTTAAGTCCTTACCGGGCTCGGCAGGCGTATACCGACTAGTCGCCGGACTGCTTACCTAGCTTAAGTGACCGTCCGAATGCTAGAAGTTCGATAAGGTCCTTTTATAACCGGTATCTAATCGCTTACTACTCGCCTTCGTAGTAGGGCTTATATCCTAGAATAGCTATGCCTTTTAAGCTAGCGTCACGGCCTTATCTAGTTTAGTTCTCCGCTCCCGTATCTTATCCTTAATATATAGGGGTAATCGGCTAATATAGTTATAGGCACGCTCTTCGCTTCCGCTTATCTCCTAGCCTAATAGCCTATATAGGGTATCCTACCGTTTAAATAGTTTTATTAGTATTATATCGCTAGTTATTCGTAGCTTATAAAGTTCCTTATAGTAATAGTACCGTTATATATCCCGGGATAGATACTCTCGCCGAATAAACGCCGTAAAGTCGTTCTAATTCGGGTTAGCGAACTTCCTAGTATAATGCCTTTAGGACGTCTAGAAGGTATATTCGAGTTTCGTTAAAGCCTATTCGATCTATTATAGCACTAGGGCACTAGGTCTAAACTAATTCCTAGCCTTAATTACTACTAACTAATAGTTGATTTCTATAACTATAGATAACTCTTTAATTAGCTTATAATTATATACCGGCGGTTTTCCGTAATCGCGCCGGGGCGCTAGTCGTTCGGCGAGCTTCTTTATAATTACTCGATTAATCTCGCTTTATTACTAGAGATACTACGAAAATATCGTAATTAACGCCTTTTACGTTAACGTCAAGGAGCCGGCGACGGATCGCCGATTAACCTATAACCCGCTATCTTTAGTACCGAGCATAACCGGCGTATCTATAGACCCCTTATTTTTATCCGGTCCCTGCTCGGGCACCGTTATTATTAGTTTTAGTATAATAGGCGCCTGCTCGGCGTCCGCCTTATTAGCTCCCCCCGGGGGGACGCTCGTTCCTTAAGTCCTTCTTAGTAGTATCTTCGGCCTAACTACCTTAAAGGTATAGAAGTTAAAGAATTATAATAAAAGGAAAGACCGTAGACTTTAGTTAAGGAAAAGATATTATAGAAAAGGCTTAATAGCTTAGTATCGTAGAGTAATTATAGTATATTCGTTAACTAAGCGCTAACTTTAAACTAAGACTCTAACTTAAGGGATAAAACTGATCCCTTAATGTATATATAAAGATAGGTTCGGATCGGTGGTCCGTGCGCGGCTATCGGTCCGACTATATACCGATAGGTCTGCGATTATCTCGTTATAGTAGGCTATTAACATAACAGTCGCTACCGAATCTTTTAGGGTGTTTTGCCAGCCCCGGATCCAGGAAAAAATCTCAGAAGTCAGTTCTTTACACGTTCGTTAAATAAGCAGTAATCCTATGGATCTACGAATTCAATAGCTATTTACTTGATTTTCCTCACTTCCGCGCGTATAGCCTACTACTCGTAGCCTAATCTATTAAAATATTATAAGCCCGGGTTAGTAAAGAAGGAAATCTACTCTTTTCTACCTTATTATTCTACTCGAAATACCAAAAAGACTCCTGCCTTTATAGGCCACCTGCCTTTTCAGGCTATCCCTTTATCCTCTCCCGGTTATAGATCCTTATCTCCGACTATATAAAATTCCTTTATCTCCCGAAGATAGCTAATCGATTCGAACCCTTTATGCCGATACCACGGTTTAAAGCTCTTTATTCTTTCTAATATAGTCGCTAAGAGTCGTGCTAAAAGGTAAGCTCTTTATTCCTAATCCGGAAGAACCACAGGATCGGAATAAGACTCTTTATTATAATCGGATATACTATTCCTTTATTTATAAAGGGACTTTTTAAAAAAGACGAAAAATAACGAATACGCAGATTAGATATATATAGGCTCTTATAACTGCTCCACGAATAATAGCTATAATAATTAAGCCACTTAACCTACCGCGCTGCCTATAGTAACAGGATATCGTAATATGGTATATAAGCTTTTAGTAAAAGGTCCGCCTATAAAAATCCTGTTATTCGCTTTATACGAGTATCGCTTTTCTTCGCGCCGCGAAATCTATAAATAGCTTTACTGTTTAGACCCACTTTTAGACCCCCTTTTTAAAGCTAGGCTAATTAGAATCAGACCTTTAGCTTAATATTCTTTATTTCTATCCTTTATCGATAACGTAATAAAGAAAAAGTAATAAAGAAAATAATAAAAACCAAATCGTTAAATAACTTAGTTAATTTTAACCTAAATAAATAGTAAAGAATATCGTTATACTACTTAAAAATGGCCTAATAAGAGATAGGCAAAGGGATTTCAGTCCGGAAGTTCTAGGGCAGTATAGACTATTAAAACTAGACTATAGGAATACACGCTTACTTTACTCGTAAAGGAAAATATATATAAGACTTTATAAAGCCCTTTCTAGTAAATCCCTCTATACAACAGAAAGAGGAGTCTCTAAAGGCAGCTAGAGATATACTCTCTGCTCTTTTGGACGGTCCCTTAACCCAGGTTTAAGGAATAAACGAAGCTTCTAAAGTATAGGATAAACTAAAGGATTTATATAAAGCAAAAGGATTTCAAGCCGACTATATCGTCCTGACTTCCTTTTTTAATATCTCGCCTTCAGAATTCCCTAATATCTAAGCGTATTTATATAAAATATAAAAGAGACTACTTACCCTAAATTAAAGAGGTATATCCTTTTCTAATAAAGTGGTCTTTACCTGGATTCTTAATAATCTCGATAAGAGGTATAAATCTATAATAGGGTAAGTAACTTAAGCTCTCCGTCACGATATCACTAGTTATATACTAGATAAGATAATAACGGAATTAATAGACGCTTTAAGAAAGGTCGATCACCTATCGAATACCCTCCTTATATAAGGTTTAAAATTATAGAAAAATATAAAGATAATCTGGATAAAGACTAAGGGTTTATTCTATAAGACCTATAAGACGCCTGGCTATACGCCGACTAACTGCTACTTTCTTTATCCTAAAAAGCGCCTAAGAACTAGGTAATAAAGGATAATTCAGGATTAAGGAAAAATACTTAGAATAGGGTAAATAAATCCTAGTCCTCTCGAAAGGATAAGGAAAAGAAAGGAGGAAAGACGAGTCTCTCTTAAAAAGAGAAACGTATAATAAACCTCGTACTAAAGGCTAAGGAACAGCACGCCTTAGATACGTCTTTAGAAAATAAGAACGCCGAGTCTGCTACGGTTAATATAATTATAAATCAGCAGAATTAACTATAGGATTAACCGCAGGAAAAGGAAAAAGAATAGAAAGATTATAATCAAAATCAAGAGGCCGGCGTTATTTTTAAAGACGTCCTCCCTCCTCTGTTTCCTCTTCTAGACTATCCGAATCCTTTTACACAGGATTTAATAAATATAGATTAGGTATTTATTATCTCTTCTAAAGTTAATAATAAAAAGACTAAAAATACTAACCTTAATATAGATTAGTGAGTAGAAAGGATCTATAAAGGCTCGAGCTATTCCGACTATACCCCTTGGTTATTCCGACTATAGTTTAGACCTAGAGTCTAATCTCCCTACTAATCTTCCTTATTAATCTATATCGTTAATCTATATCGTTAATCTACGTTATTAATCTACGTCGTTAATCTACGTCGTTAATCTATATCGTTAATCTACGTCGTTAATTTATAGATACAGGCAGCGCGTCCCGTTACCTTGTTATATAAAGTAAGAATAAGATAGCCGCGGTCGTGTGGGCGTGGGTGTAAACGTGGAAGACGAGGACGAAGGCGAAGACGAAGGAGTTACTGCTACTGCTAGGTACTGGCTCGATCGAACGAATAAACTATCCGTTAATTAAGTCCGAGCGATTAAATTAATAAAAAAAGATATTAAAGTGGTTTACGACCGTGGTTATAAAGGGTCTATGTCTGAACTACAGTCGGAATAACCAAGTGGTATAGTCGGAATAACTCGAACCTTTATAAAATATAAGCAGAAAATAATATTAAATTAGATCTGAATTTCTGTGTAGATAGCGGGGCTACGGTGTATATTATTATAAATAAAAGACTTTTTTCTACTTATAATACTAAAAGGAGAACTATTCGTTAGGGTCAGGTAAAGGAAATAAAGATATAAGGTAAAGGAGACTACGTTATAAAATTCAGGGATACTAAAAAGCTTCTGCTTTTAAAAGAGTGCCTTTATATACCGGAAATAGGCACGAATATTATTAGTCTCTGTTATCTTAATAGTAAAGCTCGCGGTCTTACTAGAAACAAAAAGCTCTTATTATTTAATAATAAAGAGCCCCTCTTTCTTTATATAACGGCTCTGCTTTATAACGGGCTATACTAGGCTATAGCACGGGCATTATCGTACGGGGGGGTCAAGTCTTAGAAAATAAATATAATAAATACTAGATAAAAACATAAAGAAGCTATTATAAAGCGGTATTTTACCTAAAGAATAGTCTTAAGGCTTAACTAGAATAAAGAGGTTTTAGAGGTTTAAAGAATAGGTTTTAAAGAAACTAAATAAATAAAGAAATATAATAAAGGGGTTATTTAAACCTTAATAAAGAAATAATATAATAAAGAAACCTTAACCTCTTTAACCTTAAGAAGAGCTTTATAAAAAAAGGGACCGTAATAACCGTCGAAGGACTACTTTTATAACTAAAAACATAACGCTGTGGCATAACAGGATAGGTTATATTAACCCTATTACCTTAAAAAGTCTCTATATTAATACTCTTTAAATAGACTATAATATAACTAACGAAGAGTTAACTGAAATATCGAGCTATAATGCCTATAAGAGAAGCAAGTCTATTACACTTATTAATAAAGATTTAGTTGATAAATATAAAGACTTTTCCTATTTAGAAAAGGTTTATATAGATCTTTATAGACCGATCGAACCTCTTTCTTATAATAAAAAGCGTTGGATTTTGTTTATACTAGACTGTGCTACCCGGTTCCTATAGGCATAACTGCTCTTAGATAAGTCTGAAACGATGGTAGTTATAGCTATAAAAGAGTAGAAAGCTCAGGTGGAAAATAATAATAATAATAACAATAATAATAATAAATATCACTTCTTTATTAAAGAAGTAGATATAGACGGTGGAAAAGAATTTAATAACGCCTCTTTTTAACGCCTCTTTGCAGGTATAAAGCATAATATAAAGCCACCGTACACTTATAAAGCTTAAGGCTCTATTAAATAAGTTATAAGAACTATAATAGAAACGGTTTAAGCTCTTCTTTTCCACTTAGGGCTACCTAGATACCTTTAGGGTAAAGCTATGCTTTTAGCTGTTTATATATATAACAGATCACCTAATTTAGCTCTTAAGTCTAAGAGTCCCTATAAGCTTTTATAAGGTCAGAAACCTAATATTAATAATATACGGGTTTAGGGGTCTATTATTTATTATAAAGATAACGACCCGAATATAAAGAAACTAGATATAAGAGCACTTCGAGGTGCTTTAATAGGTCTTAATAACTATACCTATAAGATTTATAACCCAGTAACTAGAAAGACTGGTTGGTTTCGAGACGTTTATATCTTAGAACATCAGTTTCTTCACTCTTCTTTAGATAATTATAATAATAACTATACGCCTAAAAACAATAATAACCTCCCTCCTTATGTTAATACTCAGGTATATAATCAGGTTTCTAACCACGGGCCTTATTAACCCGTCAAGTATCATAAAGGAATCACTTTTAGTAAAAAATACCGGTTAATTTTTATAAAATATTCCTTTACGCGCTTCGAAACGTTCTATTAAGTCTATTTAACCTAAAGAAGAGGATAATAATAATAGACAAAAGAGTCTACGGGCAGCGGACTATAAAGTTCTAGCTATTAATAATAATAATAATAATAATAATAATAATATTAAGTATAGCCCGGCTAATAATAATAATAGTAGCTAAAGTACTAGGCTAGAAGTCTAAATACCTTTAAAACCTTTAAAACCGGACTATAAGGATCTAATATCCTCTGATAATAGTGCACTATACCTTATAAAAGATACTATACTTAGAAACCTATAGTTTTAAGACAATTCCCTATTTCTTTTAACTATGAATTCGATTAACGAATAAGCTACCTATAAATAGGCTATGAACTGCCTCGATAAAGATAGATAGATAGACGCGATGGTAGAAGAAATATCAGAACTCGAAAAGAGAAAGACCTGGGACTTAATAATTATAAAAAATACGCCTAATAACTATAATAAAACAAATGAAGACTACCACGTACTAGGAGGTTATTAGGTCTTTAGAATTAAATATAATAGCCCTGGCGAAGCTATTTAATATAAGGCTCGGTGGGTTATATAGGGGTTTAATTAGGTTCTAGGGCTTAATTATCTAGAAACCCTTTTAACTACCTGCTAGTCAGAAAGCTATAAACTAGCTTTAATACTAGGCGTATCACATGGCTAGAAATTCAGGCCGTTCGACGTTAAAAATGCGTTTATTCATACCGATATAGATACCCTAATATACGCTATACAACCTATAGGCTTCGAGAAAGAAGACAGCTCAGAAAATAATAATAATAAAAATAATATAATACTCTATAAGCTTAATAAAGCTTTATACGGGTTAAAACAAAGTCCTAGACTCTGGTATAACCACCTTGTTAAGATATTATCTAAGCTAGGTTGCCGGGTCTCTGAATACGATAACGGACTTTTTACCTTTTATAAATATTATAGAATTAAAAGAATAGAAGAACGAGCTATTCTTTTATGTCACGTTAATAATATAGTGGCTCTAAGCCCTTCTAAGAACACTTTAGACTATTTCCTTAAGGAGATATCTAAAGATATTACACTTAAAGACTTAGGTGAAATAAATACCTTTCTAAGTTATATAATAAATATAAATAAAGAAAATAAGACTCTTTCTGTAAGTTAGTTACCTTATACTAATATGATACTTAAAAGGTATAATAAACGAAGTCTAAAAAGGGTTGTTACCCCTTGTATACATAAGAAGGTCCTGGTACTAAATCCCGAATAAGCAATAATTAATAATATAAATAAATACCAACAGGAAATCGGGGCTTTATTATATCTAGCCTTATATTCAAGACCAGATATAAGTTACGTAGTTAACCAGTGTTCTCGCTATATAAATAATCCCTTGTAAGACCACTTTACTACGTTAAATCGAATCTAGGCTTATATAAATATATATCTTAATATCGGTCTTTTATATAACTATAATAAAGAAGACCTTGGGATTTACGGTTATTCTGATGCCAGCTTTTCAGATATAATCGAAGATAGAACCTCGACTTTAGGATATATTTACTGCGTGGGAGTAAATAACCCCGTTAGTTAGACCTTAACTAAACAAAAAGTCATTGCTTTATTAATAATAGAGGCCGAATATATGGCTCTTATAGAAGCTTCTAAAGAAGGAATCTATCTTTATAATCTATAGAAAGATATACTATAGAATCTAGATGTAGATTCTAATACAAGAGGCAATAATAATAATAATAATAATAATAATGATAATAATAATAATAATAATAATAATAATAATAATAATAATAATAATAATAATAATAATAATAATAATAATAATAATAATAATAATAATAATAATAATAATAATAATAATAGGACTGACTAGAAGGCCTAGACAGTTTGATATTCGGCCTATAATCGTGGCGTGGAAGTGGGGCCATGACAAAGCCGTTAAGCTCCCTAAGTACCACACCTCCTGCGTATATATAACGTATAAACATATATATATAGGTATATCTTAAGTAGTACTCGCAGGATTATAACTCCGAGCCTTTTTAGCTACCTAAGGTTAAGGGCAGAATTAATGCGTTAGTAACGACCGTTAATATAATAAGGATAAGGCAGATGGATTAAATAAATTAGAGGTAGTAAACGCCTAAGTGATGGGTGATAAAGCTGGATAATGTATATACAACGCAGAAAATAGGTGTGGTACTTAGGGAGGCTAATAAATTTGTCATGGCCCCACTTCCACGCCACGATTATAGGCCGAATATTAATTCGTCTAGGCCTTCTAGTCAGTCCTATAATAATAATAATAATAATAATAATAATAATAAAACTCTTAGGATTCCTACTATCTTAATAGATAGTAAGAGTGTATATAAAGAAGCTCGCCGAAAACCCTGAATTTTATAAACGGGTAAAGCATATCGACAGGCAGTATCACTACTATAGGTAATAGCTATATAATAATAAAATAAAAATCGTATATATAAAAACGAAATGTAATATAGCTAATATAATAACTAAAGGTTTAGTAAAAGAGACTTATAATACTCTTTGCGGTTATATAAACCTAGGTTATAAGGACGATACGTTGCCTAAGTATGACTTACCGCCTTATAATAATATTAAAGAATTAAAATACTAGGTTTTAAGACTTAGTATTCTTAGTTCTTGATAAGAGGGTATAACTAGGTTTTTACTTTCGGGTTTTCCTAGATATTAAGGGTTCTTCTGAATTTTCCTTTAAATAATAAACCATAATAATAATAAGGGTTTTTGAATTTTCTCTTAAATTAAAAAAAGAGGTTTTTTAACTTTTTTCCTCTATGTATTCTAGTCTTAGATAGACTAGGATTACTATGCTATAACATAACCATAACTATAACCTGACTAAGCTACACTTATTATATAAGAGTTAGCTTACGGGGGGGTGTTGATATTATACTTATAATAAGTAATAATCATAATAATAATCAGTATAATATCTAAGTTAAAATAAACAGTATATAGTTATAGCTATATAACTAGACGTCTATTTTATAACTAACTTAACGTATACTATAATACTATACGTATTATACGTGTATATATACTTAGCTTATAATATATATAATATAAATATACTAGGTATCGTAAACACGGTATCTTGGTTATTACTTAAGCTAATAACGTGGCGTGATAACCGTCGTGTAGGCTATTAACGTAATAGTCGCCACCTAATCTTTTAGGGTCTTATACTAGCCCCGGATCCAGGAAGAAATCCTAGAAGTTAGTTCTTTACATATTCGTTAAACAAGCAGTAATCCTACGGATCTATAAATTAAACAGCTATCTGCTTAATTTTCCTCACTTCCGCGCATACAGCCTACTACTCGTCGCCTAATCTATTAAAATAAACGACTAGGATTATACTAGACGGCGTGACTCTTTTACTATTGGGCGATAAAACTCTTTTATAGAGTGATACTTTTACCGCGGTAACGGCTTTTCCGATTACTGCTTCGGCTATATAAGCTACCTAGAATAGTAGGCTACTTATAAATAATAATATTACTTTTAGTCTAATTAAATAAACGTGAAGTAAGTAATAGTAAAGAGTCTTCCGATTATAGAGCGTATAGCTTCTATAAGGCTACTTCGCACGCCTTTAGCGTGACTCTCGCGAGAACTTTATAATAGGAGATTAACCCGATTAAGAAAACTAGGAATATATTCTATGCGTAACTCTAACCACTAGTATACATCCTTCTCTATCTATAACGCTATTATAATATCTTCTCTTTATATTCGACTATTAATATATAGGCAGTCTCTATATCGGATTAGACTATTCTTTCTTAGCAGGCAGTCTCTGGTTTTCTGTATTTATAGTACTAGGACCTATTAAATAGGAACTAATATCGGACTATTAATGTATAGGCAGTCTCTACGTCAGGATAGGTTAGAGCTATTAATAAGCAGATAGCCTCTGGTTTTTCGAAGCATTATCGGGATTGCTCTTCTAGAGACTCAGGACCCGGGAAACTATTTTTATAGTCTTTATTATTATAGTTATATCGTATCTAGAATCCAAATTCGTATCGAAACCTTCTCTTTCTCTAGTACCCACGTAACGCGCTATTCTTCCGGGCCTTAACCTAAGCCTTTCGACCGCTATTAGAGGATGAATCTATATTCAAAACCGTATCGTATTCGAAGTCTATACTATATCCAAAAGTATATCTTAATCGAAGCTATATCATAACTAAGACTTAAGACCCAAGACTTAAAAGGAAAACCTTGACTATATTAAGACTTACGCGTTAACGGGTCGTTCGTTTAGGTAGTCCGGGACTACCCTCGTATATAGGATTATAATTTTCTACGCCGATTATATCTGCCTCCTAGCACTAGTTAAAGAAATGCGACGCTATTACTATATAGAACGGCTCCGCGTAGGGCAAAATAAATAAACCAACAAGTAGACTAGCCGAAAAGAGGGTTAGGCTCGTCACGGGTCCGTATCTAGAGCTAAGGGTCCCGAGGAGACGGTCGCTAAGCCTCTAGAAAGGTCGATAATAGTCTGATCAGGGGAACTAATAGCTATAGATAGGCACGCAGGCTTATAGTCGGCTCTTCTGGATTGTCTGCGTCACTTCTATAGGAAGAATAATATAAATTATGATTATAATAGGTCATAAGTTACGACCGTGAAAGATTGGACGAAAAGGCTAGCTAGATATAGTGGGTCTATTCCGAAGAATAGCCGGAGACAAAACCAGATCCCTGGGACTACGTATATAGTTACGTGATATCTATAATCTCTAGACCCGGAACACGCATCTGCCCTACTATACTATTATAAATAGTGGCCTTAGAAGGATAGCTTTATTACGATACTAATATCGAGTAGGATAAAGATATATCTATAGCTATTATAAAGCGAGCTTATACTAAGAAGGAGGATTATATAATTAGTAGATAGACTCTCCGGAAAGGGTAAATAAGTTTATAAAGGGCTTAACTGGAACGACTATACGTCCTATGATTCCGACCGTAATCAGTGGGTCTTAGTAGATCCGCGAGATAACGAAAATTACTAGATATACTAAGCCAGGTCGCTACTTTATTCTTTGTATAACCATCTCTATTACTTTATATAATATACCTAGTAGGTAGAGTATTTAACTTATATCTTCCACCATTATTTACGTCTTCCACCTCGCTATTAATATATGCCTTTCACCCCTATACTTAGGTCAAATACGCCCTTAATCGTGATATACTTAGCAAGGAATTTATCGGCCTATACATCTGGTTCTTACCGGTATCTACCCACCTAAGTACCTAGGAAAATTATAATAATTAATAAGAGAAAGAAATAATAGGTAGTACCTATATACCTATACTAAATATATATACCTACCTTAACTTCTATATCTAAATTAGGTGTAATATATAGGGAGGTCGGGCCTTATATTATTAGCCTACTAATAAGGGTCGAAATAGTAGGACTTATAATTATTCTAGTTAAGCTCTTTATATATAGTTTTACTAGACTAGACTTAGCTTAATCAGGGTAATCTAATTATATCTAGAGTTATTATAACTACGAGGATATAAGTAAGATAACTAGGGCCGATTATAGAAGAGTAGATCTATAGCCTAGTGCTATATCGTTAGTATATTATATAACGTTATAAACGTATATATTTTTCGTTTTTTTACTTAGTATATTATATATATATATATATATATATATATATAGCGACGCTACCTAGATATAGTCGGTTATTATTTATTAATGTTATTTATTTCTTCTTACTCCGCTATTCTTTCTATTACCTAGGTAGTCTAGGAGCTAGAATTCTGACTATATGGTCTTTCTCTAATCCCTATAGGGGGGAAAACCGTAGTATAAGACTTAGGGAATTAGTATAAGACTTAGATAAGAACCCTTATACTCTCCTCTTTTTAACGATTAGTGCCTTATACGGGGCCGTGGCAGCCCCGGTACTAACTTATTTACTAGTACGAACCTCGCCGCTTCTATACTAGGAAGCCTATAACGTTGCCCGTAGCAGCTTTAAAGCCGACTATATACTTCGATGAACGGCGCGCGCGTAATTATCCTCTTTTCGTTTTTTTATATACCCCGTATACCCTAGGGCTAGCCCCTACGGGCCCACTACGGCCTAGTGTGTATACGCTTCCTAGGGTATAGAAGCTCTTAAGCTTCTCCTGCTCTTACTATAACTATAGGTAAGACCACTATAGGCTACGTGCCTTCTTAAAAGCTTATATAATAGCATAAGAGGCTGCCTCTATACTATAGAAGTAACGCCGCATATTTTACTCACGTGCTTAGGGATAGCGCGGTACCGTCTTCTTATTTCTATAATAGAGCGACTAGCTCCCCCGTAGTACCTATTATCGACTAGCGAAGCCGGGCAGACGGTGGGTCTAATAGGCCTCCTGTTTAACCCGTATCTACGTGCTAAGGCAGATAAGGGCCCCTAAGAACAGGTTCTGAGTAGCGTAAAAAAAGAAAAAGGGGCTCCTTTTTTGCGTGCGCCTCTAGCCGGATTCGAACCGACCTAGTTACCTCGACTATATACCAGGTGCACTACCGCTACACTATAGAGGCAGTCGGTTATTATAATCGTATATAATTATTATTCTTTTAACCCTGAGGTTTACTATATTTATCGTATATACTTTTTTCGGGGTATATTACCCTGATTAGAATAGCATATACCTTAAGAAACCTCTTTTAAGGATCTTCTTATTATGTATATTATTTTAGTTATATACTTCTTATAGTCCTAAGTACTCTTATTATTAAAGATCTGTCCGAGTCTATACTATTAATATCTGCTATTAATGACTATTATATAGCTATAGGCAGAGGAATAAGGAGTATAAAGATATATACATTATTATACTAACCTATATATATTAATAATATTAATAAAGCATTTATGGCTTGATTATTAATATATAAGGTTACTATAAAGATATACGAAAGGAGAAGAAGTCTATTATATAACGCAACGCAGTCTACTACGCAATAGTAAACTATTGCGTAAGGTACAAAGCTTATATTAAGTCTAGTGCGTAATACAGTATCCCCCTTTTCTTTATTCCTTCGTCTATATATATCTGCTTTTTCCCTCTCTCTTTCTCTCTTTCTTCTTTTCTAACTTAGTTACTAAACTCTCAATATATACAGAGGTTATCCACGATAACTAATATATCCTGGATTATCTCGAATCATTAATATATACTGCCATTACTATTATACACAGTAACAGCTTTGCCTCTCTTTAGCAGTTAGGTTAGTCTATATATTATAATAGAGCTGGCGTTCTTTCTTAGTTTTTGGATTATTATTATATCCCCTCTACAAAAGTGCTATAGGTGGTATTCGATTAACTTATAGGCCTTAAAGAGATCTGTAACCTCCTCTTCGATTTTATACTAGATTAGTTTAAGCAAGGGGAGACTGGCGTTATTACTACTGGGGGGAGTAGTATTTATTTTCACCGTGTATCGTCTTACTTCGTCCCTGAGAATCGGGCTATCTGTTATTATCTGATTAGAGTTATATAGATCGGTAGTATATTATAGTCTATATCATAGACCTAGTATCTAGAAAGAATTTTATATTTAATAAGATAAGAAGAGTGATAGATACATAGTATCTAAGTACATACCTATATACCTATAGTAATTCTATATACTTAAGTTCTATATACAAAGAGTCAAGGTATTTTAATTATACCACGTAGTTATTCCGACTATAGTCTAGATATAGAGCTTTCTATTCCCGGTAATCTTTCCAATAATGTTCGTTATTATTAATTTATATCGTCAATGTATGTTATAAATTCATATCGTTAATCTATATAATTCACTTATAGATAGAGGCTGTGTATTCCGTTACTTTATTATATAAAGTAAGAATAAAATAGCCGCAGTCAAGTAGGCGTGGACTTGGACATAGGAGAGGAAGACGAAGAGAAACACGAAGAGAAAGACGAAAAAGGGGAGTTACTGCTACTGCTACTATTCGCTTAATTAAATAAATAAGCTAGGCGTTAATTATATCCGCGTAATTAAATTAATAAAACACAGCGAGGTAGTTTATAGCTATAGTTAGCATAACTAAGTAGTACAGAATAACTGGGATCTATATAAACTAGGCTTAACTAGAACGACTCCTACTATTCCGATTATAATTAATAGGTTAATAATATAAGACCCGACTTCCCTATAGATTATACCTAATTTAGATATAGAAACTAAAATAGGTATATATAGTTAGTATACGTATATAGATACTACCTATCGTACCTTTATCTTATTGACTATTATAATATTCCTTAGTATATGGATAGGTAGATACTAGTAGGAACTAGATATATAGACCGATAAATTCCTTGCTAATTATATCACGATGAACAGTGTCTTTTACTTGAGTATAGGGGTAAAATGGATATATTCATAGGGGGGTGGAAGACGTGATTTAAATACCTTACCTACTAAGTACGTTATACGAAGTAATAGAGATAGTTCTACGAAGTACGAAGTAGCGACCTAGCTTAGTATATCTAGTACTTTTCGTTATTAGACGGATCTACTAAGACACACTGATTACGGTTAGACTCGTAGGACTTATAATTATTCTGGTTAAGATCTATAAATTAGTTATACTACCCAAGGAGGTTAGGCGTTATATTATTAACCCACTTGTTATAGCCATAGTCGCAGGCCCTATACTCGTTCTAGTTAAGCCCTTAATTCATTTATTTATACCCTACTCCGCTTATTATTATAATATTAGTAGATTCTTTAAGTGCTATAATTATTTATTATATAATTAAAATGGGTTAGAGTATATATATTATACAATCCCCCTGTAAATACATAAGATATTAGGTATTACCACTAGCAAGAATTAATGCCCGGAAGCTTGTTGTTCCGCTCCCGTTATAGCAGGTTATGCGATATACTTTCTTAATCCTTGGGGAGGTGTAGGTTAGCAATAACTGACTCTATCTCCATTGATTCGCCTGTCTTTTACTTCCGATGTTTTCCACCCCTCAGTGCACCTGCACCGTGAGCTCATCTTCACTCGACATTCCATCGGCGGAGACCAACCGGGTAAACATCTTTTCAGTCTTCTTTTGCCGCCTTCAACCGAAGGAACTTGTGCGACAAGGGTGCTGTTTGCTATTGCAAATCCATAGCCTTCGGCCGAGGCCAGGTCTTCATTACATTTTTGCATCTGCTCCAGCTTAATGGTGGCGTCTGTCCTGTGTGGACAAACTCCTGCCACTCCCTCGTCATTAAATTCGACAATCGCGGAATTATCTATCAATCCGAACACTGGTGTTTATCATTGGAGGATTGTCGGTTGATCGGGGCGACCTTGTTGATTAAGAGTGCTTGGGTCGAGCCAGTTGCTTGGCGAAGCTTAAGACTATGGGTTTCCATGGCATATACCGTGCCATATATGACTATACACCCCAGGCAGATGGCGAACTCTCTATCACTGACGGGGACTTACTCTACATTCTAGACAAAAATTTCAACGACGGATGGTGGAGGGCGAAGAGGAAGGCCAATACTGAAGATGGTGACGAGCCCGTGGGTCTCGTTCCCAATAACTACGTCGAGGAGGTACAGTAAACCCCCTTTTTTCTCTTTTTTTCCTTTTTTTCTTTCTTTCTTTCTTTTTTTTTTTTTTTTTTTTTGACATGGCACTCGAGCACTGACATCCCTCAGGCTCCGTCTTTGGCCCAAGCCCGTGCCATATATGAGTACACGCGCCAAACTGATGAAGAGTTATCATTTCCTGAAGACGCAAATCTAACCGTGTACGACGCGTCAGATGATGACTGGATTCTCGTTGGTTTGGGGAATGATTTTGGCTTCGTCCCCGCGAACTACATCGAGATCCAAGATGTAGTAGCAAGCGACAAGACCGCAGAGGTCCAACCCGTACCCCCTTCCTTGCCTGCACGTCCGATACCAGTTTCTATCGAGCCAGAAACTTCCCACGAGCCCGTGGCCGCTACGGTTGAATCACCGGCATCCGTTTCGATCACTGCATCAATTGCAAACCCTGCGGGTGCCATGCCTACTGTCATACATTCAAGCCGCCTTCATCAGGGATCGGGCCAGGGCAGGCCGAACCGTCAGTCTCCTGAATATCAGACGAATAATGACAGGACCGAAGAAAAACAGACACCACAGCTGCCGGCGAGGCCTGCTTCAGAAACCAATTCACAGGCACGTGGGGAATCTCGCGGACAATCTCACCTAGACGACGAAGTCGAGGTTGAACAACCAGCACCTCGAGCTCCTGGGGGCTTTCATATGTACAACATAAATGAAATGGTGACCGTTATGGGCAAGCGCAAGAAGATGCCGACGACTCTCGGAATCAACCTAGGGACTGGAACTATACTCATCGCTCCAGAAAAGACACAGGACGGGCCGACGCAGGAATGGACGGCCGACAATATGACTCATTATTCCCGAGAAGGCAAGCATGTCTTTCTAGAGCTCGTCAAGCCAAGCAAAAGCGTTGATTTTCATGCGGGGGCAAAGGATACTGCTGAAGAAATCGTGGGGGCCCTGGGTGAGCTGGCCGGTGCAGCCAAGGCCCAAGGATTGCGGGAGGTCATTCTTGCTGGAAGCAGCCATCACCAGAAGAAAGGACAGGTACTTTACGACTTCATGGCCCAAGGTGCCGATGAGGTCACTGTTACAGTTGGCGACGAAGTAATCATTTTGGACGACAACAAGAGTGACGAGTGGTGGCACGTAAGACGGGTCAAAAACGGCAAGGAAGGTGTTGTCCCGAGCAGTTACATTGAAGTAACCGGTACCGTTTCGCCACCTCCTAACTCCTCCGGTCTGAACGCAGGCTTGTCTGTTGTTGAGCAAAATCGGCAGGAAGAAATACGCTTGACCAAAGAGGCTATGAGAGCTGCTCAACGAGACAACCAACACAATCAGGTAGGGCCGGGAATGCCTTTGCCTGAACGAGGCAGCAGCCTTTCGGCACGAGAATGTGGTAATAACTCTGGGCAGCGGAGCAAGCGTGAGGACGGCCAGTTTGGATCCAACAACCCAAGGAAGTCAAGTAAGTCGCTCTCTCATGCTCTCTCCCGTTTTCCCGACCAAACGAATATTACATTGTGCTCATACTTATGTCAAGGGCCCGATGCCGACAAAGTGCGGACCTGGACTGATAGGTCCAAGTCATTCAGCGTGGATGCCCAATTCCTTGGCCTCAAGGACGGCAAGGTCAACCTCCACAAGATGAATGGCGTGAAAATTGCCGTTCCAATCGCAAAGATGTCTCTAGAAGATCTAGAGTATGTTGAACAGCTGACCGGTGTCTCTCTTGATGAAGACAAACCTCTGTCGAATGTCAAAATAACAAGCAGAGACCCCTCCAGAATCCTTGGAGCCTCGAAAATCGGAGGCAAGATTGGAGCTGGCGCATCAGTACAGCATCCACCGAAATTTGAGTATGACTGGTTTCAGTTCTTCCTTTCCTGCAACGTTGCAGTCGGCCTGTGCGAACGATATGCACAAGCTTTTTCTAAAGAGTCTATGGACGAAAGCGTGTTACCAGATGTCGATGCAACAGTTCTCCGTAACCTTGGTTTGCGCGAAGGCGATATTCTGAAGGTCATGCGCACTTTGGATGCCAAATATGGTCGGACAAGCTCGCGCGGAAAGAGAAACAAGGATGGAATTGACTCGGATGAGGAGGCCGGCACAGAAGGATCCCTCTTCTCGGGCCCTGGTGGTGCGCTTCGCAACAACACAAGGAAAGGTAGACCAGCTCCCACGGTGCAACCGGGTGACGTTGTGGACGCCAAAGTACTGGCTACGCTGAGCGAAGACAAAACCCACACCGACAAGCCCACCGTTTCAACTAAAGATCCCGGGAAGCCTAAGGCCAGTGGCTTTGACGATGACGCTTGGGACATCAAGCCCGCCAGGAAAACCGAAGAGCAGCAGAAAAGAATAACCGCGGAGTCTTCCAAGCCACCAGCGTCATTAATGAATTCAATGCAGGAACTATCTCTCCTGACAGCCCCGCTTGAGCCGAGTCGCCCCGAGACCCAATCGAATGTTCCAACGCCATCTCAGACTATTCCCATGGAAAGCACGCCAGTGGCAGCACAGCCGCCTGGCGCAACGCCCACTTTCTTCGCGGCGACTTCACCAAAGTCTCCAGCCGTCCACCAACGACACCGGCCGATTCCACCGCAGACTACTCCAAACCAGGGGTCTGCTCTCATACCCCCCCCAGCAGCTCGACCCTTGTCTGCGCCTCAGTTCACACAGTCAAGTGCATTTACGCCTCCAACTCTAAGTCCCAAACCCACGGGAGCGAACTCCCCGGCTCGCGTGGCGCCTCCTGGACAGAGCCTGGAGGAAATGAGCCAAATTCGGGCTCATCAGCAGTTCGTGGGCCAAATTCAGCGATTCCCAATGACAGGTTTCGGGGGCCAGCAACAAACTGCAGATGCACAGCCTTTTGCAGTGAATCCGCAGTTTATGCAACCAACTGTGACAGGAATAACCACGCCCCAGTCGCAGATCCCATTTGGCGAACCTGGTCGGCTGTCTACACTGTCTCCGCTACATCCCCAAGGGACTGGTTACCCTTTGCCGTATTCCTCATCCCTATTACCCCTTCAATCTCAGCCCGCGACCAGTGTCAATTCATATTTGCCACCAGCACTACAGCCTCAGCAAGCGGGAATGCCATCATTCCAACCGCAGCCTATGGGCCCTGACCCATACATGCTGCTGCCACCGTCGCAGCCTTTGCAGCCTCAAAAAACTGGCCCTGCCCCACCCGTCCGGTTTGGCGTAAGTGACGAGGCCAAGGCCCTGACACCACAGCCGACAGGTCGGCGCGCGAACCTCTCTCAAGCAAGTAAGTTGCACCAAATCTAAACACGGAATACACGCGCTGCTAACATGTTTCAAGCGCCGAACAATCCTTTCGGCTTTTAGTTATGTCCATATGTCAATCTCCATTGTTGCTTGCACTAAGAGCTGTGCCCTTTTCTCTCTTCCTTCACGAAAGCCACGTTGTGTCGGTAGCCAGCTATGTCGTCTTTGTTTTGTGCACCAGAATCAATGTGGCCGCCAGGCTGCCTAGATGGGGGGCAATTTTTCATCATAGTAATATCAAACTATATTGGGTTACGGATTGGATTTGAATAAGCGTTGTATTCTGACTTCTGCCAGCGATTTTGAACACCCTGAAATAAGACCAGTGTAGCGCCAGACTACCACTCAAGTCGCATTGCATCACAAAGCGGCCAAGGGATGTGCGTTCAGGTCAGGCTCACGCATTTCAAAGCGCATACGAATATGAATGTCCACATGCCCGAATGAAGCTCCACGACTGATTCCAGTTCAGTCCCGCAGATACTCGAATCGACGCACTCGCGGAACGCAGCTGCTCAGAGATGGGGAACTGCGAGGGCTCCAATATCTTGCACATATACGAACGGGTGTTCAAAGGAACTAGATAATGTAGCACTGGCACCTATCCCAAAGATAAAATGCCCTTCAGACCCTTCTTCGCCGCAGAGGGTCTTCGACGGAGGCCGGTAGTTTGGCCTCGGTATGGACGTCTTCGGGAACGCAGACCTGTGTTTCTCTATCGGAGTCTTTGCGTTTGGGTGGTTGAAAGCGTTTTCGAACCGCGCGGATCATCATGACGAACCAGTAGAAGTTGAGGCCATTGAGTGTGAGATTGCTGGCCAGATAGGATAACGCAAGCCACCACGGGATTTCAGATGCTCCTATTACAAAACCGCTCGAGTCCACATAGTCGCCCATCTCTAAAGCCACTGGGACCCCATCAGGGTCATGCGTGGGGCCGGTGCCAAGGGCGGCCCAGATGTCTCCTAGAACCATGCACGACTGATATGTCCCATAAACGAGACGGCAGCTGAAGAACGTTGCAATGAGGATCAATCCGTTGTAGAGCTGCACCCTTGACCCCGTCAGACCTAGCTTGTCGAGAAACCAATGGATATTAAGGAAGGGCGTAGAAAGCTCCCACAGTATGAACGTTGGCGCATAGTAATTTACAAAGGGTCTCTGGGAAAGAACAGGCGTTAGCATTAAGCGAATGCAGCGTCAAAGGTAAATACGACTCACAAACCCAAAGGAATAGACAAGAAGAGCGCTCAAGGCATGAGCCAGAGTTCCTGGACCAAAGACGTCCATATTCCTGCTCGTGACAACGAGGTCCCATAGGAAGTAACCAGCCGCAAGAGCCTGTATCATGCCGAGAGCTCCAGTGTAGCCCCAGATGCGGGCTTGCCAGTCCATCTTGTTGCGCTCGGCATCGGCAAACATAATCCATAGGGCGAGGCAATTGATGAGCGTGCTCTGGACGAAGGAGACAACATGAGCATCCCAGTTAACACGCCTCTTCCGAGAAAGTTTGTCGTACCTCTCGCCGACAACATATCTTGAAATGAGAGGCGAGATGGGCCAGTAAATGAGAGTATACAACAGAGAAGAGGCAAGTATCTCGTGAATATGAAGAGGCAACGTAGGGAGGGAAAATAATTCTGCCCACGGCTGGACCGCCTGGACAAGCGATGGAGGCGGCTTAAACGGGAATGGATCCTTCATTATATGTCGTAAAATCCAGACGATCAATGCGTATAAAAAGGGCCTCGACGAGGAAGCAGTGGAAACAAGGTAGCTTTTAGATCAAGTAGATCTGTTCATTCATAAAGGGACTCTCTAGGGAGACCTCACATTTCCATAGGCAGACCTCACACGTGACATTTTTATGGGGCCATGACAAAGCCGTGAAGCTCCCTAAGTATCCCATACAATTTGTACCATCCAACCCCTGTTTAACTGTGTCAAGAGGTACTTGCGGAGCCTAAAGAAACCAATAGTATCACGACAATAAGCAGAGTAGGATACAAGTAGATACATTAAGAGCAGGGGGTTTTCTATATAGAATACAGGGATTTAGATATACTAAACCAGGGTGACTCGGTATCCCGTTAGTCCACCTTGTAGCTCCTTAATAAGCTAAAGTCGTTAAAGCAGTAGCGCTAATATCTCTATAGGAACTACCTGCTATATAGCGTATATTATATACTTTAAACTTAAGGCTACTTAGCTAGTATAGGGCGCGTTATACATAGTTACGTCTTATATTTTTATTATATTATATAAGGCGAGGGTGTGTTAGTATAGGTATGTTTCTAAAAGTTTTTTAGTTTCCTATTTAGGCAAGTAACGTAAGTACTTCTTAACACAATTAAACAGGGGTTGGATAGTATGTATAGCTTAAGTACTTCGTAGATACCTGTACTTAATATTTCTATCTATAGGGATATTTTTTAGATTATTCCCGCGGTGCCCGGCCATACTACTTTAGTGGCTAGGTACCTAGGTACGATTTCGAATATACTAGTAAGTACTATTATTCCTAGAGGCCCGTTATTCCGTCTATACCACTTAGTTATTCCGACTATAGTTTATATATACAACGCACGTAGATAGAGACCTCGGAATACTAATATCGTAACGTACGGTCGCAAACCACACTAACATCTTTTAATAAGTTAATTAATTTGATTACGCGGATTAATTACGTTATATTAATAGATAAGCTTATCAGTTCGAAGCTAATCGTAGTAGTAATACTAGCGCCTCTTCCCTTCCTTATCCACGCCGCCCACGCCCACGCCCACGGCTATCTTATTCCTATAACAAGACAACGAACGCGCCGCCTCCTATTCCGTAGATTAACGACGTAGATTAATAACATAGATTAACGACGTAGATTAAGGATATAGATTAACGATATAGATTAACGATATAGATTAACGATACGATAAGGTAGTAGGAAGATTGGATCTAATTAGAACTATAGTCGGAATAACTAAGTGGTATTGTTATAGGTTTATATAAGGAGTGAAGAGAGTCGTTAAGACTATAATAAGAACAGGTCACGAAGCTGACCTTAGGGGGGGAATGATTATAAGATTATTCGTTAAGCCCTTTTAACTCGGGACTTAACGGGAAACACCCTACTTAAGGACTAGTGACTATCCTCCCTAGGATCGGTATATAATAACCTAAGGCTCTAAGATAATAGGTCTTAGGCTAGCTTAATAGTCCTAAAATATAACTCGGTCCTAAATATCCCCTATAGTTAACCTTAAGGCCGGTTCCGGGTTCCTAATATATTCCTTAACGCCTCTAAGTCCTATCCAATCTACTCGAATAGAATATCCCTAATATCACGCCCCTCCTTCTAAGGCTCCTGTCTATAGGAGCCGGTAACCGTTACTAGTCTGGTCTGTCCGTTAATCTATCCCGACCTAGGGATAGATAGGCCGGCCTAAACTCCACCTATTAAGGCCACTAACTCCCTCCTCGGCCTCCCGAGCCTAACTAGACGTCCCCGTTAACCTGGCCTGACCTTCCTTTAATTAATCCCGTCCTCCTTATATAGTATAACCGTAGTCTTTATAAACTAAGAGGCCCTAATATCTTTAGATAAAGCATAACTCTCCTAGGTCCCCTTTATTTATTATCCTTACTACGACTATACTATAATAAAGCCCCGAGCACTCTAACCGGGGCCCCTCTGATAAAGGGCTCTAGTCGGAATAAACCATAACTCTAAAAGCAGATATCCTATCGGTAAATAGTGGCACTTATAGGCAGTGAATTATAGTCCTTATTACTTTCGTAATCCTCTAAGACTTCTTTTATCTAGTCCTCTTATACTACCACTATTATTAAGGCGACCTAAGATACCTATATAAAGGGTATATCCTAAATAAGGCCCGTCACGATATAGTCTTAAATAATAAAGAACTTACCCTATTTCCTTTATCGCCCTCTTACGGCTTATCTAGCTTAAGGCCGGGTAATAATAAGGCGTGATATCTATTATAAATATTAATAAATAATAAAGCCTATCCGTAGACGCGTATACCCTAATAGCACCCTAGACGCGCCCTTTATTAACTAAATAACCGTATCGTAGAAACCCGTAATAGGTAATCGTATCTAGGTAAAAGGGGAAGGAATAATATAAGTAGGGCCTATATTAGGTTATACGACTATTTTAATATAGGACTTTTCTATCTACCTAACTTACCTTATTATTTTCCACTTCCTTACCCTTTCTTATTTACTTATCTATAATAATAATAATAGTATCGCTATTAATAGTAAGTTATCTATCCCCGTCTATATTAAGGGTATTAACTTATCCTATCGACTCCTTATTAGGGTACGTATTATCTCTATATGGTTCCGTGTATCGTGTATAGGATCGCGGGCGGCTTAGGATTCGGCTAATATCGTAATAGATTATTATTATTATTATCACCACCACCGTTACTATCACTAATATATAAGTATTATATCCTCTTCGCGTAGACCTTAGGCTGACTTATAGTATTAGAGCAGACCACTATTATATAATAGCGCCTCTAGCTTTGGCTAATAAGTATGAAAAGTCCGGCGCGGCCGGTAAATCCTCTAAGAAGTCCGGTAAGGCCGGTACTAAGTCCACTAAGGTGGCACCTAAGGTTATGGATAAGGGGATAACCAAAACTGCCAGGAAGAGGGTATAGCGGGCCGCGAAAAAGGCTTAGGCTAAGGCTAAGGCCGCGGCTATAGCGGCTACTCTTAAGCAGTAGTAGTAGTAATAGTAGCAGTAATAGTCTAACTCTTTATCGGACTTATTATCGGATTCGTCCTCGGATTCGTCGTCTTCTTCCTCCTCGGAGGATAAAGCTATCGAGTAGCCGGGCACGGCGGCTGCCCTAGCTAAATAAGCTATATCGGTTAGGACCGTTAAGAAGTCGGCTACTACGGCTACTCCGGTTACTAAGTCGACTAACCCTCTCCTTTTAGGGCGTAATAATTCGCTATAAGGTGCTCTTAAGCCCTTTAATAACCTAGAGGGCGTCCTTAACTATACTAGTTAGGACGTTATTATAAGCGGTGGTGCCGATAAAGCCACCCTCTTTAATAATAAGGAAGCTAACTCCGATAGGTCGTTATTATCGGAGTTCGCTTTATCTATAAACGGGTCTAGCCATAGACCCTCGGACTTTAGCGACGGCGATAGCGTCGAAATACCGGTATATCCTATTATTTTAGTTAGGTCGGGCCTAGAGCTTTATACTCCTTATAGGCGGTGCGCCCGTATACTAGGTTCCCTAGTATTATATAGCGATAACGTTACCGGTCCTATTATTATACGGCCCTACCACGGCAGTAAGGCATCTAATAAATACCACTATTACTATAATAGTAATAGCCGCGACTACGAGTTAGTATATTTATATAGCTATAGTCCCTTTTACTTTAACCGCTCCTAAGGTTACTAACTAGATATATAGCTTTTGTTACGGGTAGAGCGGGTAGCTAAGAAGCTATAGAAGATATTAATAGCGGCCGCACGGGGCGGTAATAGTCTAGATAACTAAGTGTCTATAAGTTAGCCTAATATCCTTATAAAGAGCACCGCTAATATATATAAGCGCCGGGCTTATCGGGTCTAAACTAAGTTATATCGGGCCCTTAAGACTATAAAAAAATACGTCCGGGATAATAAGGGTTTCGACCCCGTGGTGCGTTATCGCTAGGAGGAGGAAGAGGAGGCCGAGTATAAGAGGCGCGATACTCCTGTTTACACGGAGCGCCACCTTACTATTATTACCCGCCGCCTAGGTTAGTTAGTTATATAAAATTCGAAGTTAGCCGGTCTTCGTAAAAAAACCGGCCCTAAAAAATAAATAAGGGTTGCTTACGGTGGTCGTTAGGATCGGGCTAGGGGGAGTTTAGGGGGGGGGGGGGCGTTAGCGCTTTTTTTTAAAAAAAAGTTTCTTTTTCTATTTTTTTTTTATTTTCTTCCCTAGACCTAAATAAGAAAAGTCCCTGCGGGGCGCCGATAACACTATTAACTAGTCCCACTTTTTCGATTATAATACTCCTCGATAAGCGTATCGGGGAGATATCTTCGTGGTTCCTAAGTATTATATTTATATTTATACCCGGCCCACTTAATAAGATATTCGCGCCTATTCCCGTTATAACGATAAGCCAGGACTTCCTCTACCTCATATTTATCCGACTCCTATAGTTCGACCTTAATATCCGCGGGTATAGGCGACCTACCGTCCTAAGACTTCTATAGTTCGAGGAGCGAGATTAGGAAAACGTTATAAATCTTTATTAACTCCGGGAGCTATAGCTTATAAGCGAGCCTATACTAGCCTATTACGGAGGTGATCTTATAGGGGCTAAGGAACTTATCTAATAGTTTCTTATTAGGACGACTTTACTTAATATTCTTCGAGGATAGTAGTATATAGTCGCTAATCTTAAAGCGCTAGACCGCCCGGCCGGCGTTATAGTACCGTTTATAGGTGGTTTAGGCTTTCCTAATAACGACCTTTATAGCCCTACGATTCGATATAAGGTGCTTTACCCTTTACTTAGCTATAGCGGTACGAACCTTACCCGACTTATGTATTTATATATTATATAGTCCGCGTAGGTTAAAACCTATTAGCGTAATAAAGGGGGTTTACCGGATAGCTAAATACTATACGGTGTTATAAGTAAACTAGGCCAGGGGTAGCTGGTTAACCTAGTCGTCCTATTATAAGGCACCGAATACCCGTAGGAAGTGCTCTAAGTTCTGGTTCTATCGTTCTATCTAGCTATCCGTCTAGGGGTGGAATATAGTTAATAACCGCCGCTTAACGCTTAGAAGGCTATATAGGGTGGTCTAGAACTTACTAGTAAACAGGGACCCTTAGTCCGAAATAATACTATTAGGTAGGCCGTAAATACTAAAAACGTGCACCTATAGGATATTAGTAAGGCCTTTAGCTATTAAAGAGCTATTATAGGGGATATTAATCGCGTACTTAGTAAATCGACACACCACGACCAGGATAGAATCCCTTTTCTTTCCCTATAAGGTTATAGGGGGGAGGCCTATTATAAAGTCTATTAAGATCTCTTAGAATAGCTATTCGGGTACGGGCAGAGGTGCTAGGTACCTAAAGGGCTTATACTAACGCGGCTTAGTCCTCTAATAGATACTATATATAGGTATAAACTTCTTAACGTCTTATAAGAGGTATTCCTAGTAGTAGGACTCGGAAATCCTCTTAATAGTCCGACCTAACCTATAGTGGCCCGTAATAAGTACGTTATAAAATACTTAGAGGACCTTATCGTGTAAACCTAACTAGTTCGGTATAAAGAGACGGTCCCTAAAATAAATAGTACCCTAACTATTATAGGACTATAGGTCCGTTAAGTTATCCTTTAATACTAAGGAGATATAAAAGGGATTATCCTTTTAGGCAAAGATAATCTTATCCTTTAGGCTAGATAGACCCGAGGGCTTAGGTATACCTCGGGCTCTTATAAGGCTAATAATAAACTTCTTAGTAAATCCCTTAACGGGCTTCTACCGCTCCGCTTCGAGATCCGCCTAATCTATAGCGAGCTACGGCTTCCGTAAAAGCCTATCTACGGGGTTCTAAACGCCCGGATAGTAACGAATCTTAAAATCAAAGCTTAATAGCTCTTTTAGCTAACAGGCATATTAAGGTTTAATTCAAGGCTTATTTAGTAGATACCGGTAGTTTAAGTGGTTAGTTAGTACCTTTACTAGGGTCTAACTATACGCTAAATAGTAGCGCTACTACTAAAACGCTTCGATAATCGCTATTAGCTCGGTATCTAGTATCGGATAGTTTAGTTCGGGTCCCCTTAGCTTCCTAGATAGGAACGCTATAGGTTACTAGGTACGGTCCTTATACTAGCTAATTATAACGCCTAGTACGAAGTTAGACGCGTCGGGTTCTATATAAATAGGTAAGGCTAGGTTAAAATACTATAGTATAGGTACCGACTAGAATAATAATCGTAACTTCTTAAAAACGGCCCTCTCTATATCCCCAAACTAGAATATACCTAGTCTACCCCCTAACCTTAATAGGTCCGTAAATGGGGCAGTGACCTTAGAGTAGCCTTCGATAAAACGTTAATAGAAACCGGTAAAACCCAGGAAAACCTAAATCTTCTTAATAGAAGTGGGTTCCTCCTAATCCTTAATGGCTTTAACCCTTTTAGGATCTATAAAGACACTATTAGGGCTATATATAAAGCCTAAGAACTCGACCTCTTATATCTCGAACACACACTTCTAAGGGTTTACGAATAGGGACTATTCCCTTAGGCGTATAAGGATCTCCTTAATATACACGCGATAGGTGCTAAGATCCTTATTATAGATTAGGATATCGTTTAGGTATACCACGTAGATAGTGTTAATAAAGGCCTTTAAGGCTTCGTTAATATAACGCTAAAAGCTAGCGGGAGTATTATATAGACTAAAAGGTATTACTAAGTACTTAAAGTATCCGTACTTAGTTCTAAAAGCCGTCTTCTACTCGTCCCCTTCTTAAATTCTTAAACGATAATAGGCGTCCTTAAGATCTAACTTAGTATAAGCCGTGGAGGATATAAGGCGGTTAAGGATTTCGTGTATTAAGGGGAGCGGGGTATAGTCCTTACGGGTAACCTTATTAAAACCTTAATAGTCTATATATAAAGGTAACTATCCACCCTTCTTCGGTATAAACAGGATTAGGGCACCCGTAAAGTTTATCGATAAACGAATCCACCCTTTAGCTATAGCCTCCTTAATATAGTCTTATAGGATGGCTAGCTCTTACTCGGCTAGGGGGTAAATAGGGCCGAATAGGGGTAACTTACCTTCCTTTATCTTAATTACGTGATCCTAACGCTAGTAGGCGGGTAGACGGCCGGCCTTTACGATATTAAAAATATCTAAAAACTCTTAATAGTGCTTAGGGATAATATTCCCTAACTCGTCCTTATCTAGTAACTCTTAATACGGCCCGGGATTAAGATATTCTAGGATCCCTTTATTTAGTTAGGTCGGGTTAGGGGGTACTAGGGGTAGGGGTTATATCGGGTCCGATTAGATAATAGGGATTAAAGGACTATTAGGTAATATATCCTTTTCTTCCTTAGTAGTGTTTTACTTTATACTAATAACTTAGCCGATACGGGGGGCACCGGACTTTATAAGGCGTATAATAAGCTATATATACTCCTTTACTTTCTTTAACTCTTTTCGGCCCGGGATGCCTTAAAGGTCCTCCCGCTAAAGTCGATATATTTATTCGCTAGACCGGAAAGAGGTAACGGGGTTATATTCTACTAACCAGGGTATACCGAGGATAACTTAGGATCTATTAGGGTCTATATCTAGCACCTCGAACTTAATCGGATATATCCGGGTCCGGTCCTAACTATCCATAACCTTAACGTATATTTTAAAGGACCTAATAGACTATATATTAACCCTAAGGATAACCTATTTAAGTCACTTTAGTGGTCCTAGGGGACTATAGTCGGGAGGCAGGGTCTTTTAGTTAATTAGGTTAACCTCGGCACCTCTATTAAGCTTAGCGCTCCGGCGGCCCTATCCGCCGCTTAACCGTAACTCTAACTTCGCCTTAATCGCGCCCTTATTAGCGAAGAACGGCTAAGACAGCGGCCCTTCTTAGGCCTAAGCCTATCTAATAACAGGGTGCCTCGTATTAACCGGTAGGTTATTCGGGTTCTAACTAACGGAATATCCTAACGACTAACCTAACTTAGAGGGTTCCTTCGGGTATTCATTCCGGTAATAACCCTTTTTATTATAGCTAAAGTATATAACGCCGTTATAATAGCGCCTTTTAGGAGGCCCGGGGGCTTTTATATCGTTTACTTTAATTAATTCCATGAAACCTTAAGGAGGCATAAAGGGTTAAATAGTTATAGTACGGGCCCTATTAGGGGCCCTATTATACCCACGCTTCTCGCTATAGGGTTACCTTAGGCGATTATTCCGGGGCGTCTTTTCTTTATTTTTATATAAAAAAGTAATCTCTACTTATCAAGCTATAACACCTAACGCCTTATTATCGGTAAGGATACCGGCGGCTATAATCTAGTTATATAGCGGCTTATTAAGCTTCGTTAAGATTAACTATATACGCTACTTATTAGGGAAGGGTAGGGATACCTTATTAAATACCGAGTCTAGCCTATTAATAAACTTCGCGTGGGTCTAATTAGGTTTCTATATAGTCTAGTCCGAGAATAGCTTCTTAGTTATAGATATTTTATAGGTTTTGTTATTAACTAACTACTTAGTTAGGAAGGTCTTAAGGTCCTCCTAGGTAGCACCTCTAGTCTTTTTATAAACGCGCCTATAATAGGTATATTATCGGGATTTTATAATCTTTAATAGCAGGGTAAAGATAAAATAGATCTTCTCTGCCTTAAACGGCTTAACCTCGTTAAGTATAAAACGCTCCTCGATTTCTTTAATAAACATCTAGAACTAGTTATAGGACTGGCCGTTCTATTTAGGGAGCTTTTACGGGGCTTTATACTAGCTTTTACGGGAGTCCCCTTAGGGGGCACGTTTAGAGGTATCGGGGTCCTTCCCTTATTAAAGGGTAAGGAGACGCTTCTCCTTCTTTTCGCGCGCTTAGCGGTCCTTATAGTGCTTAATCAGGAAGTCGAGTTCCGCTAACGATAAAGTGCCGGGGGGGCGACTCTTAAGGTCTTTAATATCGAATTAGGGTCCTATATAGATAACTTAGGGGGTCCCTTAGTCGAGTAATAATCCTATTATAGGACTATAAGCGTCCAGGTTAGCCTATCCGCGGATCTCGAATTCGGGGTTATTATCTTTATCCTCTAACTCGGGTATAAGGGATTACTCGTAATCGGCGCCTAATAGCCCGGCTTCGGCTGCTTCGGTAACGGGGGAAGTATCCCGGGTATAAATAAGGGCGGTGCGTTTAGGGGGTATCTTAGTACTAGTTAGGGGTAGTAATAGAATTTAAAAAATAACTAGTTTTTTAAACTCTTAACGGTTATTATACCCGTAAACGGTTAGAATAAATAAAATATTATAGGTTTATATAAGGAGTAAAGAGAGTTATTAAGACTATAATAAGAATAGGTCACGAAGCTAATCTTAAGGGGGGAATAATTATAAGATTATTCGTTAAGCCCTTTTAACTTAGGACTTAACGGGAAACACCCTACTTAAGGACTAGTAATTATCCTCCCTAGGATCGGTATATAATAACCTAAGGCTTTAAGATAACAGGTCTTAGGCTAGCTTAATAATCCTAAAACATAACTCGGTCCTAAATATCCCCTAGGGTCAACCTTAGGGCCGGTTCCGGGTTCCTAACACATTCCTTAACGCCTCTAAGTCCTATCCAATCTACTCGAATAGAATATCCCTAACAGGTATAGTCGGAATAACCAAGTGGTATAGTCGGAATAACGGGTCTTTATTCCTATACCCCTTTTCTTCTCCGTACTAGATAACTTAAGGGCTAGTTTTTAGGCTGCTTATACCTTAAAAAATCACTGACTTTAGGGAATATCGAGTAGTGGTATAAGACTAGTATAGTATAATATATAGTTAGGTGCGTAAATAAAAAAAGGTATAGTACTTAAGCGGCTTTATGGCTTTATTATAGCTCTATAAAAATATTATATATAAGGTCTATCGGAAATATAAGGTCTCCCGAGAGAGTCCCTTTATAAATTAGAGTACCGGTATTTATATACCCCCTATTTACTATTTATTATCTACTTAACCCTAATAAGGAAGGTAAAGCGACCGCGTGTATAACCGTAATCTTAGCTTTAAATATTATATACTGGTACTCTAAGACAGGCAAAAGATAATACAAACTTTTAGTAGCTTATACCTTATATAATAAAGAGTTAACTTATAGCTTAGTCTAAGTGTATTTATGTTAGTACTAAGTCCTTTAGAATTCACGATATCCTATAGCTATCTAAAGCCGGCGATAGCCCTTATTAAAGCTATCTATAAAGAGCTGCTTAATACTATAAAGACCTAATACTGCTAATTCGGATTTAGAGTGATTAAATTATAGTCTATAAAACATATAGACGGTAATGTTTTTCGTGTAACCCTCGCCTATAGCCGCGGCGGTCCTATAACAGTATCGATAGTATAGTTTAGATACACTAAAATAACTAAAATTAGATACCCTTAGGGGGGGAGATAGTATAGTCTAAAGATAAATAAAAGTGTATTATCGTAGATAAGAATGCCTATACCTACCTACCCCTTACTATTAATAGAATTACAGTATCGGCGACTACGAGACTTGATTCTTAATATATAGTTAGTATATCTCTGATATAATGTAATCCTTTCAAAATAAATTACATTATATTATACGTAATTTATAATGTAATTTTGTAATATAAGGGGAAAACTTACACTTTTTTAGTATAGTTTTTCTATATATTAAGAGGCCCGTTATTCCGACTATACTACTTGGTTATTCCGACTATAGTTTATATATACAACGCACGTAGATAGACTCTTCGGAAGACTAATATAGTAACTACGGTCGTAAACCACATCAAGGTCTTTTGATAAGTTGATTAATTTGATTACGCGGATTAATTGCGTTATATTAATAGATAAGCTTATTAGTTCGAAGCTAATAGCAGTAGTAATAGTAGCGCCTCTTCCCTTCCTCGTCCACGCCGCCCACGCCCACGCCCACGGCTATCTTATTCCTGTGACGAGATAACGAACGCGTCGCCTCCTATCCGTAGATTGGCGACGTAGATTAACGATGTAGATTGACGACGTAGATTGACGACGTAGATTAACGACGTAGATTAATAACGTACTTAGTATATTAAAGATATTAATCGATAAGGTAGTAGGAAGATTGGGTCTAATTGGAACTATAGTCGTAATAACTAAGTGGTATAGTCGGAATAACGGGCCTCTATATTAAACGATATATTTTAGGTAAATTAGTATATACTCTATATTCTAAAGCGGCTATAATATAATACTATAACGAGATAATCGTAGACCTATCGGCATATAGTCGGACCGATGGCCGCGTATAGACCACCGATCCGAACCTATCTCTGCGCGTACGTTAAGGGATTAGTTTAATCCCTTAAGTTAAAGTCTTAGTTTAAAGTCAGCGCTTAGTTAACGAATATACTACGACTACTCTGCGATACTAAGCTATCGAGCCTTTTCTATAATATCCTTTCCTTAACTAAAGTCTACGGACTTTCCTTTTATTATAATTCTTTAACTTCTATACCTTTAAGGTAGTTAGGCCGAAGATACCACCGAGAAGGACTCGAGGAATAAGCGTCCCCCCGGGGGGAGCTAGCGAAGCGGACGCCGGGCAGGAGGCGCCTATTATGCCTAAACTAATAATGACGGTGCCCGAGCAGGGGCCGGATAAAAATAAGAACGAGGGCTTAATGGATACGCCGGTTACGCTCGGTCCTAAAGATAGTGGTTTATACGTTAATCGGCGATCCGTTACTAACCCCTTAATATCGATATAAGAGGCGTTAATTATAATATTTTCGTAGTATCTTTAGTAATAAAGCGAGATTAATCGAGTAATTATAGAGAAGCTCGCTAAACGACTAGCGCCCCGGCGAGATTATAAAAAACCGCCGGTATATAATTATAAGCTAATTAGAGAGTTATCCACGGTTATAGAAATCGACGATTAGTTAGTAGCGATTAAGGCTAGGAACCAGTTTAGGCCTAGTGCCCTAGTGCTATAGCAGATCGAATAGGCTTTAACGAAGCTCGAATATACCTTCTAGACGTCCTAGAGGCATTATACTAGGAAGATCGCTAGCCCGAATTAGAACGATTTTATAGCGTTTATTCGGCGAGAGTATCTATCCCGGGATATATAACGGTACTATTACCGTAAGGAACTTCGTAAGCTACTAATAACCAGCGATATAACGCCGATAAAGCTATTTAAATAATAGGATAACCTATATAGGCTATTAGGCCAGGAGATAAGCGGAAATAAAAAGCGTGCGTATGATTATTTTAGTCGACTACCTCTATATATTAAGGATAAGATACGAGAACAGAGAACTAACTTAGATAAGGCTATAACGCTAGCTTAAAAGGTATAGCTATTCTAGGATACTAGCCCTATTAAGAAGGCAAGTAGTAAGCGATCGGATACCGATTATAAGAGGACCTTATCGAACTTCTAGTATTCGGATAGTCGCTTAAGTCGGGTAAGCACCCCGGCGACTAGTCGGCGTACGCCGGCTAAGCTAGGTAAGACGGACTTAAAGGGGGCGCCCCTAACGGGTTAAAAGGTATCGGGCTCGGGCCTAAAGCCTTTATAAGCGTAGCCTAGCACGTATACCTTTATAGGCAAGTGCTATAACTATAGCAAAAGGGTCACCGTTCTAAGGACTATTATAGTAATAAGGAATAATAAATAACCGATAACGGGGCGGCGAAGGCTTATACCCGTGTTAGTAATGTGTATACTATATACGACGACCTCGATAATAATATTCGGGTTAGGGAACTCTATTTATTAGGAAATAAGTTAGCGTAGGTAATAAGGGGGCCAGACCTACGCCTAATAACCGGCCGGTAATCGTGGTTAGCAAGGTAGCGAGATCTATAGTAATAGTAATCCGTCACGGAAAGGAGATTAAGTTTGGCGTGGACTTAGATACCTATACGTAGGTGGATATTATTAGCCCGGCGTTAGTAGAACGCCTAGGGTTAAAACTGCTCCTAGAGGTCGAGACTCTAGAAATTAAAGGCTTTAATAGTAGCCCGGTAAGGGTCCGTAGAGCGTACGGCTTAGCTTTCTATTTACTAGACGTACAAGGACGGCCACACCTATTAAAAAGGGTCTTCCTATATACGGATTAACCTAAGGGTACCGGATAATTACTACTCTTAAACGATAGTATAGGTTAAGAGGGTATTATAATTAATACGGCTCGCCGAATATTTACTTACGGACCGATCTCTATTATAGACCCAGAGCTATAAGCTCGCGAGGTTATCTAAAAGCGGGCAAAGGCGTATGTTATATATATCGCTACCGCTACTACTATTATACCGGGGATACTAGATATAATTATTCCGTTTATAGATAACGATAAGGTGATATACGGACTAGTCGTCGAGCTGCCGCCGGAAATCGCCGACTACCAGGACGTGTTTTTAGAGCAGGCCGCGAAGAAGCCGCCCTTATTAAAGGACGCCGAATACACGATTAACTTATAAGACGGGAAGGAACCGCTATTCGGGCCGTTATATCCCTTATCTCGAGCCTAGCTAGAGGAGTAAAAGAAGTATATCGCTGAAGGGATAGCGAGCGGTCGTATCTAACGGTTAATAAGCCCTATAGGCTTACCGGTGCTATTCGTGCCTAAGAAGGACGGTAGCTTACGACTCTATATCGATTATTAAGGGTTAAACGCTATAATAATTAAGAATAGGTACCCTTTACCCCTAGTCGGCGAGCTATTAAATAGGCTTACCGGGGTAAAGTACTTTTCTAAGGTGGATATCCAAGATACCTATTACCGGATCCGGATTAAGAAAGAGGACTGCTAGAAGACGGCGTTTAGAACGCGATACGGCTATTACGAGTATATGGTTATACTATTCGGGCTAATAAATACTCCGGCTACCTTCTAGGCGTATATTTATTAAGCGCTTACTAGGTTACTAGATATATATTATATCGCTTACCTAGATAATATCCTTATATACTCTATATTAAAGGAATAGTATATAAAGGACCTAAAGAAGGTCTTAAATTAGCTTTATAGGGCCTAGCTATACGCGAAACTATTAAAGTATAAATTTTACCGTGACTAAATAGATTTCTTAGGGTTTATGGTAACCCGCGAAGGTATTATAATAAATCCGGAACGTATATATACGGTCGCCGAGTAGCTAGCGCCTAAGTCGTTCTAAGATATCTAAGTTTTCCTCGGTTTTACTAATTTCTATAGGAGGTTTATTAAGGGATACTCTAGAGTTATAACGGCGTTAACTATACTATTAAAGGGTAGTTAGGCGGGTAAAAAGAAGGGACCTTTTAAGTTTCCGGATAACGCTAAGCGGGCGTTTAAATTACTAAAAGTCGCCTTCGGGTCGGCGACTATTTTATAGCACTAGAACCTAGTGCTAGATATAAGGGTCGAGACGGATACCTTAAATAAGGCTATTTCCGGGATCCTAAGTTAGAAGTATAAGACTAAATAGCGACCGGTCGCCTATTTCTCGCGGAAGCGTTCTAAAACAGAGTAATAATAGGGTATAGGATAGCAGGAGCTATTAGCTATAGTAAAGAGCCTTAAGTATTAGCGCCACTATCTAGAAGGTATAGGATAGGCGTTCATAGTGCTAACGGACTATTAGGCGCTTAAGGGCGTGCTAAACGCGCCGGCGCGGGACCTTCGCGGAAGGCTTACTAGATAGGTATACCGATTATCGTTATTCGACTTCGAGGTTTAATACTATCTGGGTAAAACGAACCCGGTAAACGGCCTATTAATATAGCCGGATTATATAGTGGATAAGACGCTATACGATAATATACTTCCTACCTTATCGTAAAGATTATAACTAGTTAGCGACCTCCTAATAAGCGTTCGCTAACGGATCGCGAGTATCTACCTTACCCTAATAAGTAACGCGGTAAAGATTATATACGTTTAAGCTGCTCGGGTAACGCTACCCGAATATAGGCCTAGTAAATATAAGCGGGCATAGACTCTATAGGAGGGGGCCCTACTTAGCTTAAGAGATAAGGATAGAAGAGGGCTATAACCTCTATATCTTACTAATAGTACCCGGCTTATTATTATCGCTGCTATTACCCGCTCCTAAACGCGAGATATAGGGTATAGGGTAATTACCTAGTAAAGGGTCGTTAATAAGATATCGCCGATACCTAAGGCTAAGGCTAGGGTTACTATAATACCGGATTAGTATATCCTATATTCTATAGCTAAAAAGCTAGTCAGGAATAAAATAGTAAGTCGGTATACTATTAGCGAGGAATTAGAAGATTTAGTTAGAGGGCTATAGACTACTAACCCGGATTATATATCCTTAATTAAGAATATTCGCTAAGGGACCGGAAAGAGAGCGGGGTACTCTCTCGGAGAAAAGGATATACTATTATTTAAGGGACGGTTAGTACTGCCTATATAGGGCGCGCTAAGGGCGGAGGTCCTATAATAGCACTACGATAACCCTAAAGCTAGGTATATAGGAGTGAATAAAACGCTTAAGCTGATTTTAAGAAAGTTCTACTAGGTAGACTTAGCGGCGGATATTCGCGATTATATCGCCGTATATTTAGCGTGTTAAGGAGTATAGGTGCCACGATATAAGCCGTATAGTTAGCTATAAACGCTGCCGTTACCTATATATCCGTTCTAAGAGATTAGTATGGATTGTATTATAGGCCTACCGCCTATAAAAGGGGCCGACGGGCAAATATATAATACTATCCTAATAATCGTTAACCGGTATATAAAATACGCTTAATTTATTCCTACGCGGAAAGACCTAATAGCACCCTAGCTAGCGGTATTACTATATAAGGAGATTAAGTACCGATTCGGTAGCCTAGAGGGTATAGTGATAGACCGGGATAAGCTATTTACTAGTTAGTTTTAGATAGAGTTCTACCGCGAGCTAGCGAACGCTTAGCGATTATCCATTGTATACTACCCGTAGACGGATAGTTAGACGGAACGAACGTATTAGTTCCTAATTAAGTACCTATAAATAATCGCCGGTAATACGATAATATAATAGCCTATTTAGTTATTAGAAGCAGGGTTCGCCTATAATAATAGCGAGTATTCCTCGCTTAGTATCTCGCCGTATAAAGCGTTATATAGGTACTATCCACGTATAGTAGAATATATCCGACCTAGGGATAATACCCGGGTATAGGGTATTTAAGAACGTATTAAGAAACTAACGGAGGTTCGGTGGAAGGTCCGCGAGTATTAGGCGCGGGCCACGGAGTACTAGGCTTAGTATTATAATAAACGCTACTAACCGTAGTAGTATAAGGTAGGCGACGTTATTAGACTATCTATAAAGAACTTCCGATTCCGGTAAGGGTTAAAGCTAGCACCGCGATATATTCGGGTATAGGTAATTAAAAGAATCGGCGAGTAGGCGTATAGGGTTCGCCTTTCTATATAGTCTATAAGAATACACGATATATTCCCGGTATCCTTATTAGCACCGTGGAAAGACCGAGTAGCCGTAAAGCTATCGGCGAAGGATCTCCCGCTCCTAAAGGAGGAGTAAGATAAATAGAAGGTAAAAGATATCGTTAGTTATAAAGAAGAATAAAGGAAAACGTTCTATCTTATAAAGTAGGCAGGCTAGCCGGTAGAGTATAATACCTAGGAACTAAAGGACTACCTAGAAACGCTCTAGGGATCTAGAAGAGGTACTAGAAGTATAAAAAGCATATATATAAAAAGTGGGACGACTACGAGATAGTATAAGGCGCCGAAGGGTCGTCGGATATAAATAAGAACTTAATTATAGGTTATAATAACCTTTTCCTTATAGTAACTAAATAAATAGGGTTAAGCCCCGACTAGTCCTAAAATAAAACCCTAGACTATTAGAATAAAGTTTAACGCTATTTTAGGCGATTATTACCGGCGAATACTCGGCGAATAAAAAAAAAATTATTAAGTACTAAAATTATAAAAATCGGTTTTATTATCGATATTAGCGGCGGCAGTATCGTTATCGTTATCGGGGGCCGGCTAAGCGGCGACTATATAGTATCGGGGAGTACGAATAGGACGATAAGGGATATCCTCCTTATCGGAAAAGGCAAATACTAGCAGCGTGTACTCGGTATCGCTAAAGGGGCCGGGAGTAGTAGCCGATAAGGCGGTAGAGGTTCGGCGATAAATAGGTCGGCGGGGATAAGCCGCGGCGGGATAAGGAGTAGGCTCGATAGCCTCATTAAAGCTATCGGTAAAAGGATTATCGCTATCGGCGGAGGCGTGTCTATAACGAGTAGCCGCTAAGCGGCCGGTAAAATAGCGTACTAAAATAAGGCGCCGAGGGTTATTAATAGCCGCTAAAAGGTCGGCGAGACTATTAAGGACCGGGAAGGCATCTAGGCCCCCTAAACGTCCTTTACGGTTAAAAGGGTAGTAACCGTTAATCGCTAGATCCTTAATAAAAGTAATAAGCGACTTAACGTTATAGAGATCGTCCTTATAGGGGGGGCGAGTAAGGTCTAGTAGGGCTAAAGCCTCGGCGTTATTAATATAACCTAATCGATATATAAAGTTAACCGTTATTATCGAATAAAGAGAAGAAATCTCGTCTAAAATAACCGTTTAGATCTACTAACTATTAGAATATAGCCAAAGGATCGCCGATAAATTAACGATTTATATTCTTTACGGAGAGCTTCTTCTCTCCACGGTCTATAACCATATAAAACCACTTACACGCCTTAGAAATACGTTTATAGCCACGACGCTAAGCTATTAGCGTTAGGTTATCGTCTAATATATAGATCTGCTTATTACTATTCTAGAGTAGCTAAGTAATACCCAGTATAAAGTCGGGAATCTAAAACTAATTAGTATAGGTAATCGCCGAATAATTAGCGAACGTATAGCGATATATTATTAATAGCCGCGGGCGTAAGTAACGTAACGGCTAGTACCCGTACCGTCGCCGGCCTTATTAAAATAATTAATACCGGTATAAGAGTCTAGGCGCGATACGCAGAAAAGGCAGGGCGCCTCGCGAAGGAGGGCCGACTCCTAGCCCTTATTAGCATTATATTTCAGCTTATAAAGAGTAGTAGCGACTTATAAATTAACGGACGATATAACAGTGACCGGGCGGCGTTATTAATAATAATAATATTAATAATAGTTAGAACTAAGACGGGCAAAAGGTAATCGGCGAATACTCGGCGATTATAATAATAGAAGATGGTTATAGGAGGAAGATCGAGAGCTATAAGGAGAATTACGCGAAGGCACTATATACTCGTCGCTAAACGGTTACCTAAAGTTAGGCATAATATCCGCGAAAGGTTAGATAACCATAGGCAATAATAATAAGCATCGCGGAGTTTCTATAGTAATATTCGGATAAATCACGAGGCATATAGTTAGCGATAGAACGCAGGAGAGGTAAATAATAGAGCGGCCACTCTTTTTTCCTACGGGTTTTTAATAAGGGCTCGTATAGAACTAAATAGAGATAATTAATCGCGATAAACGCGTAATTAAAGGCATCACGATAATATAAGTCTATAGGACCAGACTTATTGGGGGGGGGGGGGGGGGCAGTGTAATAAGATAATCGCAGACCTATCGGCATATAGTCAGACTAATAGCCGCGCACGGACCACCGATCCGAACCTATCTCTACGCGTACGTTAAGGGATTAGTTTAATCCCTTAAGTTAAAGTCTTGGTTTAAAGTTAGCGCTTAGTTAACGAATATACTGCGACCACTCTGCGATACTAAGCTATCGAGCCTTTTCTATAATATCTTTTCCTTAACTAAAGTCTACGGACTTTCCTTTCGTTATAAATACATATATTTACGATTAGGTATATAGATATATATACTTTATAATACTATTTATTCTATATAATATAGATCAAGATACTCTTATAACTAGCTCCTTTTATACTAGATACTATAAACAGTTAATATAAAGCTATAGACTTAGCCGGGCTATTAAAGTCGCTATAAATATAAGATATACTAATAACAGTAGCTTAATAATAGCAGGCTATAGTATATATTCTAGGGTACTATAGTTTATTAAGTGTTTACTAATATAAATAAACTATCTAAATTAATTAATATATGATAGTAATCTTATAATAAACATAGTATAGTTAGTTATAAAGCATATAGATCTACTCAATAAGCTAGAGCCCGAGTCTACTTTATAGAACTACCTTCTTTATTAAATGAAGTCTTATAAATTATTAAACTTATAATAATAAAAGGAAAGTCCATAGATTTTAGTTAAGGAAAACATATTATAGAATAGGCTTAATAGGTTATAATCTTAGAGCTGTCACTATATTATCGTTAAATAAACGCTGACTTTGAACTAAGATTTTAATTTAAGTGATTAAACTGAGTCTCTTAATATCTATAATAAGATAGGTTCAGATTAGTAGCCTATACGTGGCTATTAGTCTGATTATATAGCCACGGCTCTACGATCGTCTCGTTATGATTATTTATAAAGAAGGACGTATCTTTAGTATTATAGCAGTTGCCTTTAGCCTAGAACAACTATAGAGTAGCTTTCCTTTTATAAATCACTATTACTATACATATAGTAGATTTATTAATAGAATCAGATTATATGTTCCCGAATTAGAACTATTAGAGTCTTAAAGTCTATAGTATAACTTAATTATCCTAAAATAATAACTTATCTAGCCTAGCTAAGAATTAGTCTTATTACTGTTTCTTATCTAATTCTATATCCTTTTCCTGACTTATATAATATCCACTTAGCCACAATTCTGATAGTTCTATAATGCTTATATTCACGTAGTATAATATCTTCTAGTAATATTATATATACTAGGGCTCTTGGAGCTTAAAAGAAATAAGAATAAATAGTCTATTTATAGATATAGAATAACCGGTATATTAAGATAACTTAATAAGTAGTTTTAATATAAATATTAATTTTATGCTATCTTAACTTATTAAGATAAAAATATATAAAAAACGATATCCTATTCTTTTTTTATATACTAAGTTTATAGTATAAGATAGTATTTCTCTACCTAGTATATTTACCGCTTGCGTTAAACTTTATCTTTGGACGAACGGATAGAATTCGAGCTAACCAACGCGTAACTTAAGTAAAAACGACGAAACCAATTAGAGAAGGAACCTAACTCCCTCCTCTACGCCGTGATAGCACTTAGTAGAAGCCATAGCGCGGATAAGGGGGTAGATACGATAGAAGGGGTGGTAGCGACTAGCCTACCTCTTAAAAATCCTTTAAACCGCCCCCACCGATAACGACTATTACTCGACTCCTACCGCCCGAACTAGGGTAATCCCGTATATAACTAAACCGAGACCGATATAGGGGCTCCGCGGACCCCTAAAACGAAGATCTAATAAGTTAAGGCGTTAATCTAAAGTCTACTAGCTAATAGGAACACGATTAATTAGGTTATAAAGCTAGTAAAAGAGCTTATTAAGCTACGCTGCCTTAATAGCTAGAGTACCGTAACGGCCCCGATTATATACCTTTACGCTACTATATATAGTATAATTAGGGAGGAACTTTAAAAAGGAATAAAGCCGACCTAGGCCGTAATAGCCTTAATACCGCCCGCCGCGGCACCCTTATAAAACCTAGCCCCCCTAGAGTAATCCTAGCTTAATACTATAAAGAACTAATTATTAAACACGGAGACTAGCCGGACTAGGTACTCTAAGCCCGGTCGCTAAAAGATATTATCTAAGCTATAAACACGGCCGCTAGCCGTGATAACGCCGTAGCAGCTCGGAGATTACCTAATAGCGATATATACCTAACGTTTACTAAAGCGGCCTAGTAGTAGTCTACCTTCGCTAACCACTAGGTTAAACAGGCCTTTAGCCCCGGGGCCAGAATAGCTACCCGAACCTACTTAGTCCTAGTAAAAGCTATTCCCCGTTTAATCCTAGGACTACTATCTAAAAATAAGCTCCTATAATCCCTACGGACCTTTAACCCCGATATATAAATATACTAAGTAAAGACCCGGCTCCCTAGATACGGCACTAGTAAGGTAGCGATACTACTTATTAAGACCACCTTACTAGAAGGCGTAAAGAATCTTATATAGAATAGCCTCCTATTAGACGGCGGTAGCTACCTATATAAGCCCTATAACCCTAATATAAACCTCCTATAATGCTTTAACTACTTATAGTTTAGGTATAAAGCTACCTAGTGCCTAGAGGCGGAGAGGCGGTGCCGCTGTTACGCTAAACCCGAGTCTACCTACTAGAATAGTTTTAAAAACTGCCTAGTATTAGCCCCGAAGGCTACCCGGAGGTACGCTATATATAATAAAAACCATAAGGCCTTCGATAACGCCTACTAGGTTAAAAGATATAAAGCCGCGAGAGCCCGGGAAGTATATAAGTACTAGGTAAGAGAATTCGATATTATAAGATAAACCGAAGCGGTATACCCGCGACCCCGCCCTAAATATCCCTTACCCTCCTCCTCCCCTACCCTATTATAAGCCGTACCTATCCATTATAATCCCGGCCGCCCGTTAAAAAGACCCTATTATAACAAAAGGAAAGTCCGTAGACTTTAGTTAAGGAAAAGATATTATAGAAAAGGCTCGATAGCTTAGTATCGCAGAGTGATCGTAGTATATTCGTTAACTAAGCGCTGACTTTAAACCAAGACTTTAACTTAAGGGATTAAACGGATCCCTTAACGTACGCACAGAGATAGGTTCGGATCGGTGGTCCGTGCGCGGCTATCGGTCCGACTATATGCCGATAGGTCTGCGATTATCTTGTTACACTGCCCCCCCCCCTAATAAGTCTGGTCCTATAGACTTATATTATCGTGATGCCTTTAATTACGCGTTCCTCGCGATTAATTATCTCTCTTTATTTAGTTCTATATAAGCCCTCGTTAAAAACCTATAGGAAAAAAGAGTGGCCGCTCCTTTATTTACCTGCTCGTCGGCGTTCTATCGCCGAGCCTATACCTCGTGATTTATCCGAATATTACTATAGAAACTCCGCGATACTTATTATTATTATTTATAGTTATTTAACCTTTCGCGGATATTATGCCTAGCCTTAGGTAACCGTTCGGCGATAGGTATATAGCTCCGTTATATAATTCTTTTTATAATAATTCTAACCTTCCTTCTATAACTAACTTCTATTATTATTATATCGCCGATTACACGGCGATAATCTCTATTTATTATCCCTTAATTATTATTATTTCTCGCTATCCATTTATCGAACCGTCGTTATATCGGATATCTCTTTATAGGTCGTTCTTACTATAAGTGGCCGTCCGTATAATACCACTTAAGGATAGTATTCCGTCCTTACTAATAAGGCGCCCTATTAGCGTTACGTTACTAGCTTAGGTTAGTATATCAAGATCGAGTGCTTTAATAAGTCCGATAGCGTTATTAGCGCTAGTCGCTATATTAGTTACGCCCACGATTAATAATAATACTCCGCTATAAATTTAACTATACCTCGGTGTTTTATAGTCCTTAGTTACTAAATTTTTTTTTATTAGATTCTTAAGTTCCTGTTAGGAGCTGCTTAGCTACTCTAGAAGTATAGTAAGTAAATCCTGGATCAGGACGCTCTCTTAACGCCGATCGAATAGTAGCGTGCTTACACGCGTATTTCCATTACTTATAAGTGGTTCCGTGCGGTTATTTTTCGGGGTAATCGTGATTTACTTATTATAGCCGTGAGTTATTTTTCGCTAAGCGTTCGGCGATACTTAGCTAATAAGTTAATAGAATTAGTAACTTCTTTTAGATAAGGTCGCGTCCCTTCGCTTAGTTATAACTTTAGACTTTATATACCGCCTTAGCCGTATCTCCGACGACGATACTATAGTCCTTTTAAATCAGGTTCGGCCTCCGCGGGAGGATAACTTACGCGATGTTATATCACTTTATTATTATATCCCCGACTTATAGACGATATATCGCCGCGAGTATCCTGATAAGGCTTGCTAGGAAGGCATAAAGGCTTTCCTATCTCTCCCTGGCCTTGCCGACTTATTAGCGGTAATTAAGGTCCCGCGCCGTCCTCTTTTAGGTTATCGCTTCGCCGGCCGTCCCGCGGCTCCTTATCGCGCCTAGGCTCCCCGCGCGCCTGCCTAGAACCAGGCCGGTTCTTCTAGCCACGTCGACTATTCCGCGCCCCCTAGCTCTGAGGTTAATAAGTCCTTTATCGACGATAACGATAACGAGTAGTCTCCCCGCCACCGTGTTCGTATTCCTTATCGCCGCTCTTCCGCCGCGTTTTCGGCGGCTATTATCGATACCGATAAGGATATCGAGGGTGTTCCGGGCCCTTTCTAGCCTAACCGCTAATATTATATATCCGGCGCTTTATTATCTAGTAACTTTAACGATTCCTTCTATAGGTTTAACGATTAAATAACCCCCCCCTTTTTTTTTAAGCGCCGAGTATTCGCTAATAGTAACCGCCCGTAATAGCGTTAAACTTTATACGGATAGTTTTAGGCTTTTATTTTAGGACTAGTCGGGGTTTAACCCTATTTATATAGTTACTATAAGGAAAAGGTTAGTATAACCTATAATTAAGTTCTTATTTATATCTAATAACCCTTCGGCGCCTTATACTATCTCGTAATCGTCCTACTTTTTATATATATATTTTTTATACTTCTAATACCTCTTCCGGATCCCTAAAGCGTTTTCTAGGTGGTCCTTTAGTTCCTAGGTATTATACTCTACCGGCTAGCCTACCCACTTTATAAGATAAAACGTTTTCCCTTATTCTTCTTTATAACTAATAATATCTTCTACCTCCTATTTATTTTACTCCTCCTTTAAAAGCAGGAGATCCTTCGCCGATAGCTCTACGGCTACTCGGTCTTTCCACGGTTCTAATAAGGATACCGGGAATATATCGTGTATCCTTATATACTATATAGGAAGGCGGACCCTATACGCCTATTCGCCGATCCTTTTAGTTACTTATACCCGAATATATCGCGGTGCTAGCTTTAACCCTTACCGGAATCGGAAGTTCTTTATAGATAGTCTAACAATATCGCCTACCTTATATAACTACGGCTAGTAGCGTTTATTATAGTGCCGAGCCTAATACTCTATAGCACGCGCCTAGTATTCGCGGACCTTTTACCGAACTTCCGTTAGCTTCTTAATACATTCTTAGACGCCTTATACCCGGGTATCGTCCCTAGGGCGGATATATTCCACTATATATAAATAATACCCGTATAACGCTTTATACGGCGAGATACTAAGTAAAGAGTGCTCGCTATTATTATAGGCGAACCCTGCTTTTAATAACTAAATAGGCTATTATGTCGTTATATTACTAGCGATTATTCGTAGGTACTTAATTAGGAACTAATACGTTTATTCCGTCTAACTATCTATTTACGGGTAGTATACGGTGGATAGTCGCTAAGCGTTCGCCCGCTTATAGCAGAACTCTATTTAAAACTAATTAGTAAATAGGTTATCCCGGTCTATTATTATACCCTCTAGACTACCGAATCGGCACTTAATTTCCTTATATAATAGCGCTACTAGCTAGGGTGCTATTAGGTCCTTCCGCGTAGGAATAAATAGAGCGTACTTTATATACTAGTTAACAATTACTAGGATAGCGTTATATATTTACCTATCTACCCCTTTTATAGGCGGTAGACCCGTAATAAAATCCATACTAATCTCTTAGAACGGATACGTGGGTAACGGCAGCGTCTATAGCTAACCGTACGGCTTATATTATAGCACCTATACCCCTTAACACGCTGAATATACGGCGACGTAATCGCGAATATCCGCCGCTAAGTCCACCTAGTAGAACTTTCTTAAAATCAGCTTAAGCGTTTTATTCGCTCCTATATGCCCCGCTTTAGGGTTATCGTGGTGCTATTATAGGACCTCCGCCCTTAAGGCGCCTTATATAGGTAGTACTAACCGTCCCTTAAATAATAGCATATCCTTATCTCCGAGGGAGTACCCTGCTCTTTTTCCGGTCACTCGGCGAATATTCTTAATTAAGGATATATAATCCGGGTTAATAGTCTATAGCCCTTTAACTAGATCTTCTAATTCCTCGCTAATAGTATACCGACCTGCTATTTTATTCCTAGCTAGCTCTTTAGCTATAGAATATAGGATATACTAATCTAGTATTATAGTAACCCTAGCCTTAGCCTCGGGTATCAGTAATATCTTATCGGCGACCCTTTATTAGGTAGTCGCCCTATACCCCACGTCTTATATTCGGGAGCGGGTAATAGCAGCGATAATAACACGCCGGGTACCGTTAATAGGATATAGGGGTTATAGCCCTCTTCCGTCCTCGTATTCTCTTAAGCTAGGCAGGGCCCCCTCCTATAGAGTCTATGCCCGCTTATGCTTACTAGGCCTATATTCGGGTAGCGTTACCCGAGCGGCTTAAACGTATACGATCTTCACCGCGTTACTTATTAGGGTAAAATAGATACTCGCGATCCATTAGCGAATACTTATCGGGAGGTCGCTAATTAGTTATAATCTTTACGATAAGGTAGGAAGTATATTATCGTATAGCGTCTTATCTACTATATAATCCGGCTATCTTAATAGGCCGTTTACCGGGTTTATTTTACCCGGGCGGTATTAAACCTTAAAGTCGAATAACGATAATCGGTACACCTATCTAGCAAGCCTTCCATAAAGGTCCTACGCTAGCGCGTTTAGTACGCCCTTAAGCGCCTAATAGTCTATTAGCACTATAAACGCCTATTCTATGCCTTTAAGATAGTGGCGCTAATACTTAAGGCTCTTTACTATAGCTAATAGCTCCTACTATCCTATACCCTATTATTACTCCGTTTCGGAAAGCTTCCGCGAGAAATAGGCGACCGGTTACTATCTAGTCTTATACTTCTAACTTAGGATCCCGGAAATAGCCTTATTCAAGGCGTCCGTCTTAACCCTTATATCTAGCACTAGGTTCTAGTGCCGTAGAATAGTCGCCGACCCGAAGGCGACTTTTAGTAATTCGAACGCCCGCTTAGCGCTATCTAGGAACTTAAAAGGTTCCTTCTTTTTACCCGCCTAACTACCTTTTAGTAACGTAGTTAACGGTATTATAACCCTAGAGTATCCCTTAATAAACCTCCTATAGAAATTAGTAAAACCAAGGAAAACTTAGATATCTCGGAATAACTTAGGCGCCGGCTACTCGGCGACCGCACGTATACGTTCCGGGTCTATCGCGATACCTTCGCGGGTTACCACGAACCCTAAAAAATCTACTTGGTTATAGTAAAATTCGCACTTTAATAGTTTCGCGTATAGCTAGGCCCTATAAAGCCGATCTAAAACCTTTTTAGGTCCTTTATATACTATTCCCTTACTATAGAATATATAAGGATATCGTCTAGGTAAGCGATATAATATATATCTAGTAAACCGGCGAGTGCTCGGTGAATATACGCCTAGAAAGGAGCTAGAGTATTTATTAGCCCGAATAGCATAACCGTATACTCGTAATAGCCGTATCGCGTTCTAAACGCCGTCTTTTAGCAGTCCTCCTTCTTAATCCGGATCCTATAATAGGTATCTCGGATATCTACCTTAGAAAAGTACTTTACCCCGGCGAGCCTATTTAATAGCTCGCCGACTAGGGGTAAAGGGTACCTATTCTTAATCGTTATAGCGTTTAACCCTCGATAATTAATATAGAGTCGTAAGCTACTATCCTTCTTAGGCACGAATAGCATTAATAAGCCTATAGGGCTTATTAACCGTTAGATATAACCGCTCGCTATCCCTTCGGCGATATACTTCTTTAGCTCTTCTAGCTAGGCTTAAGATAAGGGATATAACGGCCCGAACGGCGGTTTTATCCCGTCTTATAAGTTAATCGTGTATTCGGCGTCCTTTAGTAAGGGCGGCTCCTTCGCAGCCTACTCCGAAAACACGTCCTAGTAGTTAGCGATTTCCGGTAGTAGTTCGATAACTAGTCTATATATCACCTCGTTATCTATAAACGGAATAGTTATATCCGGCGTCCCTAGTACGACTATAGTAGCGGTAGCGATATATATAATATATACCTTCGCCCGCTTTTTAATAACCTCGCGAGCCTAGAGCTCGGGGTCTACGATTAAAAATCGGCCCGTAGATAAACGTTTAGCGAGCCGTATTAATTATAATACCTTCCTAACCTATACTATCGTTTAAGAGTAGTAATTATCCGGTACCCTTAGGTCGATCCGTATATAGGAAGACCTTTTTTAGTAGGCGTGGCTATCCTTTTACGTCTAGTAGATAAGAAGCTAAGCCGTATACTCCGCGAACCCTTGCCGGGCTATTATTAAAGCCTTTAATTTCTAGAGTCTTAACCTTTAGAAGCGGTTTTAACCCTAGGCGTTCTATTAACGCCGGGCTAATAATATCTACCTACGTATAGGTATCTAAGTCCACGCTAAACTTAATCTCCTTTCCGTAACGGATTATTATCGTTATAGATCTCGCTACCTCGCTAACTATAAGCGCCGGCTAGTTATCGGGTATAGGTTCGGCCTCCCTATCTACGCCGACTCGTTTCCTAACGAATAGAGTTCCCTAACCCGAATATCGTTATCGAGGTCGTTATATATAGCGTGTATATTACTAATATAGGCGCGACTCTTCGCCGCCCCGTTATTAGCCGTTATCCGCCGTTCCTTATTACTATAGCAGTCCTTAGAACTATAACCCTTTTTGCTATAGTTATAGCACTCGCTTATAAAGGCACGCGTGCTAGGCTATGCTTATAAAGGCTCTAGGCCCGAGCCCGATACCTTTTAACCCGTCGGGGGCGCCCCCTTCGAATCCGTCTTACCTAGCTCGGCGGGCGTACGCCGGCTAGTCGCTAGGGTGCTTACCCGGCTTAAGCGACCGTCCGAACGCTAGAAGTTTGATAGGGTCCTTTTACGACTAGTATCCGATTACTTACTATTCGCCTTCTTAATAGGGCTTATATCCTAGAAGAGCTACGCCTCTTAAGCTAGCGTTACTGCCTTATCTAATTCGGTTTTCCGCTCTTGTATCTTATCCTTAATATATAGGGGTAGCCGACTAAAATAATCGTAGGCACGCTTTTCGCTTCCGCTTATCTCCTGGCCTAATAGCCTATATAGGTTATCCCACCGTTTAAATAGCTTTATTAGCGTTATATTACCGGTTATTCGTAGCTTATAAAGTTCTTTACGGTAATAGTACTATTATATATCCCGGGATAGATACTCTCGCCGAATAAACGCCGTAAAGTCGTTTTAATTCGGGTTAGCGATCTTCCTAGTATAGTGCCTCTAGGATGTCTAGAAGGTATATTCGAGCTTCGTTAAAGCCTATTCGATCTGCTATAGCACTAAGGCACTAGGTCGGAATTAGTTCCTAGCCTTAATCGCTACTAATTAATCGTCGATCTCTATAACCGTGGATAACTCTTTAATTAGCTTATAATTATATACCGGCGGTTTTTTATAATCGCGCCGGGGCGCCGGTTATTCGGTAAGCTTCTCTATAATTACTCGATTAATCTCGCTTTATTGCTAGAGATATTACGAAAATATCGTAATTAACGCCTTTTACGTTAATATCGAGGGGCCGGTAACGGATCGCTAATCGGCCTACGAACCACTATCTTTAGGACCGAGCGTAACCGGCGTATCCGTTAACCCCTTATTTTTATCTGGTCCCTGCTTAGGCACCGTTATTATTAGTTTCGGTACGACGGGCGCCTACTCGGCGTCCGCCTTATTAGGTCCCCCCGGGGGGACGCTCGTTCCTCGAGTCCTTCTCGGTGGTATCTTTAGCCTAACTACCTTAAAGGTATAGAAGTTAAAGAATTATAACGAAAGGAAAGTCCGTAGACTTTAGTTAAGGAAAAGATATTATAGAAAAGGCTTAATAGCTTAGTATCGTAGAGTAATCGTAGTATATTCGTTAACTAAGCGCTGACTTTAAACTAAGACTTTAACTTAAGGGATTAAACGGATCCCTTAACGTACGCATAGAGATAGGTTCGGATCGGTGGTCTATACACGGCTATCGGTCCGACTATATGCCGATGGGTCTGCGATTATCTCGTTACACCTATAAATACCCCCTGGCCTCTAGGCCCCTAGAGCCGTTCCTTATCCCCTATAGGACCGACCCGCCCTAACCCGAGATACCTAGGAGGCCGTATTAGCCGGATCGGCCCCGAACCCCCCCCCTTTAAATAATAAAGCTCCGTGTCCTAACCTAGAATATAGGAGCTAAATCGGCCTAAGTAAAGCTCCTGCTACGGGCCTATACTAAGTATAACGTAATAGCTATCTAAGAGCTAGGGCTTAACCCCTTTATAAAGGGACTAAAAGCCCTAAGTAGGGCCCTATACCTCCTAATTTAGGGAGTTAGCAGGGCCCTACTTTATATATACATAAACGATACCCCCTTAGTATATAAATATAGCGGGCTTACCGGGACTCCTATACGGTTATTTTTAGTATAGGTAACTAAGCTATCACGAGTTAGTTAATCTACTTTAAGAACTATTAATCCGCTATTACCCCGTGATATACCGCTCTAACTATAGACCTTATAGGGCCCCCCCCGCGGAGCCGCTATATCCTCCTCGGAGACTTTAATCTCTACCACCCCCTCTAAGCTAACTATTCTAGATTCTACCCTAGGTCTAGTACCCTCCTAGAATTAACTACCCGCTAAAACCTTAACCTTATTACCCCCCCCTAGAATAACCAATTAGTATAGGCCAGGCCGGTAGCTAAGCACTATTAAGGTTATCTAAGCGTCCTAGGAGCTCCGCTATAGCTATAACGGTATAGATAGCGAGGTTATCGGATTAAACCACCTCTCCTAAACCGCGACTATTCACTTTAATATAAACCGCCCTACTAATATAGCCCCGCCCCGGTCCCTTAACCGCCTATACTAGGTCTAAAAGGAATTCGTACCCGCCCTCGCCTATTAGGTAGCCCCCGGGATCCTTATATAACTAGGCCCCTTATTAATACCCTCTAATATCGATAAGGCCCTTAATTAGCTAACCTAGGACCTTACTATTATTACTAACTAGACGGCCCCGCGATAACGAACCGGTCCCCCCGGTCGCTTACCTTACCCGTAGTAGACCGATAAGCTAATATCCCTAACCTAAGAAGCGCGCAGACTATATAGGCGATATATAGCGAGGAAATCACGGAATAAGTAAGAAGAGTATAGGTAAGCTAAGCTCCGCCACGATAAAGCTATAGCGGTAGCGAAAAGGCAGTATTAGCGCTACCTCCTTTACTTAACCTAAGCGAATAATAGGCTCCTTTAGAGGCTTTAAAGATAGGCCTAAACTAAAAGGCACTAACTACCCGGGCCCCTTACTATACCACTGCTATACTATAACTAAGGCGACCTAGCGACCTTATATAATAAGAAAGCAGATATTCTATACGCTAAGCTCTTTCCCCTACCTAGGGACTTAGATCCTAGGCCCCTAGGGCGAGAGTACCCCTCCGGATAGGATATAGACTAAAGTATTACCGCGGCGGATATCTAAGGCCGCCTCTGCCTAACTAAGCCCTAGGCCGCCCCCTGCCTAGACGGCTTCCTAGCCGGCCTTTTAAAGGCCTACGGCCCGGCTCTATACTAGATCTTAGCCACGATCCTCTTAGCCTGCCTATCCTTAAGCTACGTCCTGCGCTATTACCATACCGTTACTATTATAATTATCCGAAAAGAGGGCCGCTTATAAAGTAACTATAAGATAGCTAAAGGCTAAAGGCCGATGTCCCTCCTTAATACGATTAAAAAGCTACTTAAAGGTATTATAGTAGACCGCTTCGCGGCCGCTACGGAAAAACACTAACTACTCCCTAGTAGCTAAATAGGAAATAGACCTAGGCGTAGTATAGAGACGGCTATATAGCGCGCGATAAAGGCCGTTAGAGCCGCCTAGGCCCTAGGCGGCGCCCCCGCGATACTCTAGCTAGATATACGCGGGGCCTTTAATACTATCCCCTATACTAGACTTCTTAAGTCCCTTTAGCGTAAGGGATTCCTAGAGTAGGCCGTTTAGCTACCCGGTAGCTTTCTTAAAGACCGGATAGTCATACCTCCATTCTAATAGCTAGGCGGTAACCCTATAGCCCCTCCGCGCTAGCGTATTATAAGGGTCCCTGGTCTCCTTAATTCTCTTTATTATATATATTTCTACCCTATATAAAGAACTCGCATACGCCGCGAGAACTACTATTATCGGCTTTATTAATAATATAAATATTATCGCTTTTAGCCGTATAAAGGCCTAAACACGGTACCGTCTTAGCTCCGCTTAGCGGATATATAAGGCTTAGTCCTAAGCGAGCAGCCTTTAATTCGAGCCCTTAAAATACGTGTTTATACCCTTCGCGAAATCCCACTCCCTATCCCTATCGCCTCTATACCTTAATACTATACCGGTACTACCCTTAATAGAAACCAGGTTCGTTAGAGTATAGCTAGACCGGAAACTAAACTTCTTATAGTATAAAAAGGAGATCTAGAGTAAATTAGCGATATAGAACTACGCCCTAACCCGGCTTACCGTGGTAGCCTAGGGCTATAGCTTTACTAATACCCGGCGCCTTTATACCGCTATAATTCGTCTAGCTATCTCTTACTATACCCCTACCTTCTATAGAATCACTAATAGGCCCCGCTATAGTCTTACTACGGCTCTTAGCTTAGCCTAGAATAAGTGCCTTAGGACTATTATAGGAGCCTATAAGGTTATACCGATCCGGATCCTAGAAAAAGAGATATATATCCCCCCCCTAATTTATATCTTACCTGCCTTATAACTAAAAGAGCTCTTAATTACTAAAATACTAGAGCTAAGGGACTTATCCTGGCTAGTACCTAGGCCGCTATAAGAGTATTAGCGGTATTAAGGCGCCGCTATATTACCTAGTAAGTACTCGCCTAGCCCGCTTAATCCTTTATCGCCTAATACTAGATAAATAATAGTAACCCGGATACCGCCCTTAAGGAGGAATAGAAGAAGAGGTGGAGGGACTCGGGGTTTATACGGAACCCGACCTACGCCGCGGCGGTACCGAGCCGAAACCCCTAAAAGAGAGACCTTTAAAGATATAAAGGCCTCTTAAAACCGTAAAGCTCCGTCCTTACCTAGATCCGCTCCGAGAAACTAGGCCTTAGGGCCTTCCTCTTTAAAGCGAGGGTTCCCGGCTTCGCTACTACCCGGTACCCCTATAATAATAAAAGGGCGGAAATAGCTAAATATATTATCCTATAGTATTAAAATACTACTCCGGAGTCGCGAAGGGACCTTTATAGCGCTATAAGGTGTGAGCGGCTGGTTATAAGTTGTTTATAGAGTAAGGCCGAATAATTATATTATCTAAAGCTAAGGAGAAAAGAAGAAAAAGGGAAAAGCTCTATGGGTGCTTACGACCTAAATATAATATCGTGGCGACCTACTAGGAGCGTACTATGATTAGTCGGAAGATCCGGTGGTCTACCGGATTATCTCCACGGGGTTAACCCGTAATATTACCCCTCTCCCCCCTTAGTAAGCTATTACTACTCGGTATAGGTTCGTGAAGAGTTATCATTTAATCGAATAACGCCTCTTTATTAATTAAATAATAACCTCTAGTAGTTCTTTAACCCTAAATAACCTCTTTATTCCTTAAAGAGCGCTCGAGGCGAGCCTTTATAGTTATACGATTAATTAACGTTCCGTGTAATAGCGTTATAGTAGTTTATAGGGTCGTTCCTTCTATATAAGGATCTATATACCGTACCTTCCCTAACCGAATAACTTACCTAAGCTAATAATACTAACTTCGCCGTCGCCTCTATAGATTTATTTTTCTTCTCTTCTTTAATAATATCTATTACTATCCATAGTACGTTTTTTATCGCCTCCGACTCCTTCGCGTATTATATTATCGCGCTAACCTCTTATCTCCTTTTTTAGAAGATATTTAAGTTCTTAGGATTATCTCCGGCCCCTAAGGTACGTCTTCTTATTCTTCCCTTAAACCTCGTGTAACGTTAGCTAACTTATATACGCGATATAGGGGGCTAACTATAATAATAATAATAATACCGGCAAGGAGGCACCTACTCCCGCCCCGGCTAGTAAGGAGGTTACTACCCCTGCCTTAGCTATAGACCGCCGCGCCTAGCTAGCCCGAGCCGTTAAGGCTAAGGGTAAGCGTTCCGTGGGCGATGCTTTTATAGTGGTTAAAAGCCCCGTAAAGCGCGCTTATAGGATAAAGCATCCTCCTAGAGGAACCCGCGAGGACTTTTACTATACTTATATAAAAGCAGTTACCTCCGGCCAGGATAGGCGGCGCTATCGCGATTAGTTAGGACCCGGAGCGAGGTTAGCTGACCCTAAATACTATACCTACTTAACGGGCGGTTATAAGTGCCGTCCTCCTCCGCCTAGGATAGCTGGTTTATTAGTAGCACTCTTAGAGACGGCGAAGGTGGTTAATAATAACCCCTTTTATAGCCCTAAGGCGATAAAGGCGCTTATAGCGGCTTATTTAGCCTTTTAGAAGGCGTCCGAGGTCTTAAAAAAGGCTTTTAGTACTTTATAGGGGGATATGCCTATCTTAACGCCTATCCACTTAGGAGCCGATAAGCCTCGCTTATCGGTATAAGCCACCGCCTCCGCCCCCCGCGGGGACTCCTATATCGTGGTAGGTAGACCTATACCTATTATAGCGCCTCCTATTATCGTTACGCTTATTCCTAGTATAACGATTACCTTTACGGGGGTAGAAGGCCTACGCCGGCTTAACCGGTTCCTATAGGTGGTTAAGAACGTCGTGGGGGTTATAGCCGTTAAGGTAAAGGATGTTAAGTCCTCTAAGAGAAAGAAGACGGATAGGTAGGCCGAGGTCGCGCTATCTGCGTCGTCTCCTATTATCGCCGAAAGCGTTAACGGTCGCGAGGATATTCGTAACGATATTAATCTCGACGCCTAAACCCGGTAGCTAGGGGCGGGGCTTATCCGCCCTAACTTAATTAATATAGGCGGTTTTACCGTTATTCTAACCTTTATTTAATCCTTACCGCCTTTCCTATAACCCTTCCTCTTTTCGTAACGTCTATAGGGTCTATCGTTAACTTTAATTAAGCCGTACTTATTTTCGTAGCAATCTAGGGCGCTTAATTCTTATAGGGACTCCGTCGGTTTCTATAATATCTAGCCGTATTCTTCCTACTTTACTAACGCTTCTTTTACCACGCCTCTACCTACCTTTTTATTCCTAGTACATAGGATTTTCTTTACCGTCTATTCGTCTTCTTTTAAACCGTCACGAATCGGTCCGGGCTAAGGGTTATATAGGACTTAATCCGGAAGCGGGTCTTTGCTTATATATCGTAGGAGGTCTATATAGAACCTCGGATATACGTTTAAGGGTATATCTAGCTTAACTATATATAGGTTAATAACCTTAGTTACGCGGTACTTTTAGTATAGTCAGCTTAGTTTATATAATAGTCGCAGGGTAAAGTAGTTTATAAGCGAGAGCTATATAAGGTCGCCTTCTCGGAACCGTTCGGCAGGGATATAACGCTTATTAGCTAACTCTTTTTATTATAGTTATATAGCTGCTATTAAAGCTTAGGCGAACTCTATAGCCTCTTAGAGGCGGCGGAGTAGGTTATAGGCTACGAACTCCCGGGTATCGTTACTTAGTTCTTCGTGAATCTAGATCGGGTTAATATAGTACCCGTATTCTAGGAAGAACGGACTTATCTTAGTAGTAAAGCTCTCTTAGTTATTTAACGCTAATTAGGCTACGGGTAATAGCTTATCCTAATCGTCTTAGGCATAGTAAATAAAGGCTTAAAAGTACGCCTATACCTCTTAGTTTACTCGCTTAGTAGCACTATCGGTCTAGGGCTAGTAAGCCATACTTAATCGTTATTCTATTCTAGCTAGCTTATAGAAGTGTTGCTAGAAGCGACTTATCTAATTAGAACCTTTATCGCTTACGATTAAACGGGGTATACCGTAGGACCGGAAGTAATAGTATAGGAACTATTTAGTATAAGCTTCTGCTTTTATAGAGTTTATCGCTTTAAGGGTAATAGCCTTTATAAGTTAATTAGTTATAACCTATAGGTACCTATACTTCTTCTCTCCCGCGGAAGGCAGATCCGTTATAAAGTCTATTAATAGGTTACTCCTTATTCGTTTAGGGATAGGGAGTAGTTTTAAAAGCCCTTATCAAGTATTCCTCTATATATAGCTTTAGTTATAGACGTTATAGTTACGTATAAACCTACGCATATCTTTATTTATCCCCGGCTAGAAGAAGCATCTCGCTATAAGGGCGATTATATTTTCGCGCCCTAGATAACCTCTAATCGTGGAGTCGTGTATAGATTAGATTACTCGTGTTCGTAGCCTGCTCCCTTCTTAAGCCCCCGGCACTTATAGGCGATCTCGGAATATTAGTAGTCCTTATAAAGTAGTCCTATATTCGGCGATCTAGGCCTAGAGACCTAATAAGGGAGGGAACTATTAATCGCCTTTAGCTACGGCTTACGTGGCTTAACGATACTAGTTATCTTCCTTTACCGTAGTATCCTATAGCCGTTATAATTCGTTATTAGCTTCGAATACCCGTGGGTTCTTATAAAAGAGGCGGATCTTTAGGGGAATTAAGGTCTCTAGGATTAACTATATATATCGTGCCTGCTCCTGTTTATCGGAGAAGTCCTTTAGTTTATCTTACTCCTTTCGCGAGAGGGTATTAGTAGTATAGTTATTAGCACCTTTACGGTATTCTAGTATAAAGTCGAACTAAGCTAGCTCGCCGGCCTATCGGCTTTATTTCTTATTAAGTATCTTCTTTATTATAAAGTACTCTAGAGCCTTATAGTCGGATAGGATCGTGAAGCGACTATAACTTAGGAGCCTAGCTTTTTAGTACGTTACGTAACTTATAATCGCTAATATCTCCTTATCGTAAATAGGGTAGTTATACCTAGCTTTAGTAAGTCGCCGTGAATAATAGGCGATTATATAACGATATCCCTATTTGTCTTCTTAGACTTAATACGCCTCCTAATACGAATCCCGAGTAGTCGGTTTCCACGAAGGTCTTATTACTTAAGACCTATTACCGTAGGATCGGTTCCTCCTAGAACCTTTTCTTAACCTCTTTAAAAGCCGCCTATTTATTAGGACCCTAGGAGAACGCTCGGTCCTTCTTTATTAGTCTTATTAGCGCCGCTATAATATAGGCGAAGTTCTCCACGAATATACGGTAATAGTTTATAAAGCCTAGGAAGCTTCGGACTCCTTTTACTAAGGTCTGGGCTTCCTACTCTCGGATCGCCTTTAGTTTATCGGGGTCGTATAAAACACCCTAGCCGGCGGTGACTATAAACCCTAAGTACTTCACGGTCTTTATACTAAACTCGTATTTCGCCGGGTTAAGCGTTAATCCTATATCGCTTAGCGATTATAATACTAGGTTAACCTTCTTCTTATAGTCGCGTAGGGATTTACTTAAGTAAATTAGGATATTATCGATATAGGCGGTAATAACGTCGTCTAGGTAACGCTATAACGTCTTATTAATATATCGTTAAAAGAATATAAGAGCGCTACTAAGTCCGAAAGGGTATATTAACTATTTAAATAAACCGAATCGGGTTCGAAATATTATCTTCGCTTTATAGCTAGCGGCTATCCGGATCTTATAGAACGTAGCGATTATATCGAGTTTCGTGAACCACTTAGCTCGCTTTAGGTTTCGGAGTGTCTTTATAATTAGTAGGAGAGGGTAGCGGTCTTTTTAGGTAATCGTATTTAGAGCATAGTAATCGTAATAAAATCATAGCCCTCCCCCTAGCTTCTTTATAAATAGAACCGGAGCTCCGGCGGCGGAGCTACTAGCTTATATAAACCCTTTATCGATTAGGTCGGTAAGGGTTTTCTATAAGACTAATAGTTCCTCTCTAGATATATTATAAAGAGGACCCTAGGGTAGTTCTGGCTCCTTACTATCGGGCCCCTATATAAGGTTCACTTTATAGTTAACCCCGGGTTAATAGGGGGGGGGACGGTTTATTTACGAATCGGAGAATAGGTTAGGAAATCGTTATAGGATCTCCTTTAGGATATACTTCCGGGGGTCGATTAGCGACTTGCCTCGGAGGGCCTTATCGATATCCTTAATACTAACCGCGTAAAGCGCGAGTTCCTTTTTTCCGAACCGTTATTTCCTTTATAACCGGCATATAATACCAGCGAATACTAACCCGGTTATTATTTAAGCTCCGCGAATAGCTTTAATATTATCGGGTTTTTCTTCGCCCTAGAGTCGAATATCTATCCGAGCCACTCTATAGTAGAGGCGACGTCTTTTTACGTAATAAGTAATATCGTTATATTCTATCTAAGGTTTCCCTAGGAATATATCGTGGTCTAATCCTGGTATTATATAGGCGAATAATCGTTATATATATCCACCGATCTCTAGATCGTATATAGCGATACCGGAGCTTTTAATAGACCCTATAATATCGGAGAACCCTAAAAGGGGCCTTCTAGTCTTATCGATTAACGGAAGGCGGAGGGACTTTACTAGACGTTCGCTTATAGCGGCGTAATAGTTATACCTAATATCTATAAGAGCGGTAATTAATTTCTTATTTATCCGCGCTTATATAAGAGCTAAGTAACTACTTCGCGACTACGATATAAACTCTTTTTAATCCCTTTATTCCTTTATAGTAGGCTCTGGTACCCGTTTTTATATTAGAGCTATTCTTTTTCTAAGTCTTTATTATTATCTATAACTCCTATATAGGTAGTCTTATTATCCGAGGTAGCCGAGACCTTAGCTATACGGCTTTCTTTCTAATCTCTAGCGTCCTTTTTCTTTAAGCGGTAATTCCTAGTAAGGTATCCCTTCTTTCTATAGTTATAACACTCTCTTATCTCTTTCTCTTAGTCTATACTCGGTTAACTCCTCTTATCTTTATATCGCCGTCGTAGTCGCGGGCGTAATTATTATTATTATCACTATTACGGGGTGTTTAACTAAAACGTGGCCTTATAGCGAGGGCTTCGAGTCTCTAAGTAATACTCTATACCTCTACTACGTAAGCGTAGTAATTATTTAGGAGTTTTATAGTAATAAGGGTAGTATAGAGGCGGCTACTAAAAGCTCTTTCTAAGAACGTAATCTTCGCCGTATTATCCTATTAACCTCTGCCCGCGATAGCTAGGTATTATTCGAAGCCGGGCACGAAACTACTAAACTCTTAGTCTTTATATTATTATAACGTTTATAGAGTATTAGCCGCGCGAGGCTATTTATTAACGTCCTTATATATACGATTAAGGTAATTAAGAAAGTCTTTAGGGTTATAGTGACTATCGGTTCCGCCCGCCGCCTAAAAGGAGGTAATAACACGGTAAGGGGCTTTATCTGGATAGGCGTTAATAAAATACCACTTCTGGCGAGGGCTTTAGAAGAGGTGTTAATCTAATAGGAGCTTCTCGCGTATTTCGGATAACTAGCTTATATACTCTAAGCGTTTTCCGTTAAACTTCTATAGAGGTAGGAGTGCTTTGGTTCGTATATTCGTAACAGGTATCGGGTTAGGCGTGTGCTTTAGGGCGGGCGTTTAGGAGCTTTATACGACCTCCTTTAATAGGGTGGCTAGGCGCGGTGTAGCTATGCGTTATTAGTTTTATATCGCTTATAGTAGTTAGTTAATAGTGTTCTATTATTCTTAGATCTAGGTGGTTAAGGTAGCGACCTAAGTCTATAAAGGGTTAATAATCTCCCTCCTCTACTCCGTAGCCTTGGACGACTCGCCCGCTAGGCGTGACGGAGCGCCGGGAGGTGGATCGAACCAGTAATCTATCTTTATAGGCGTAGCGTGTGGGTTTCGCTAAGCTTTAGACATATAAGCGGCTGGTTATAAGTTGTTTATAGAGTAAGGCCGAATAATTATATTATCTAAAGCTAAGGAGAAAAGAAGAAAAAGGGAAAAGCTCTATAGGTGCTGACGACCTAAATATAATATCGTGGCGACCCACTAGGAGCGTACTATAATTAGTTAGAAGATCCGGTGGTTTACCGGATTATCTCCACGGGGTCAACCTATAATATAAGGAGACCGATCTTAACTAGGGGAGACCTCTTTAATACCCTAAACCACTCTAAAAAAGTAAAAGTAATTATAAAATAGTTCCTATATCTTAGCCGCCTAAACCATTTCCGCCTTACCCTAGAAATTATAGAGAACTATATATTAGAAACTGTCAGGGATATTCTATTCGAGGGGATTAGATAGGACTTAGAGGCGGTAAGGAATGGGTTAGGAACCCGGAACCGGCCCTAAGGTTAACCCTAGGGGATATTTAGGACCGAGTTATATTTTAGGACTATTAAGCTGGCCTAAGACCTATTATCTTAGAGCCTTAGGTTATTATATACCGATCCTAGGGAGGATAGTTATTAGTCCTTAAGAAGGGTGTTTCCTATTAAGTCCTGAGTTAAAAGGGCTTAACGAATAATTTTATAATTATTCCCCCCCTAAGGTTAGCTTCGTGACCTATTCTTATTATAGTCTTAACGACTCTCTTTACTCCTTATATAAACCTATAATATTTTATTTATTCTAACCGTTTATAGGTATAACGATTATTAAGAGTTTAAAAGACTAGTTATTTTTTAAATCCTATTATTACCCCTAATTAATACCTAAGATACCCCCTAAGCGCACCGCCCCTATTTATACCCGGGATACTTCCCCCGCTATTAAAGGAGCCGAAGCCGGGCTATTAGGCGCTAATCGCGAGTAATCCCTTATACCTAAGTTAGAGGATAAAGATAGTAACCCCGAATTCGAGATTTATAGATAAGCTAACCCGGATATTTATAATCCTATAATAGGACTATTACTCGACTAAGGGACCCCCTAAGTTATCCGTATAGGACCCTAATTCGATATTAAAGACCTTAAGAGCCGCCCCCTTGGTATTTTATTATCGGCGGAACTCGATTTCCTGATTAAGCACTATAAGGACCGCCGAGCGCGCGAAAAGAAGGAGAAGCGTCTCCTTACCCTTTAATAAGGGAAGGACCCTAATACCTCTAAATATACCCCCTAAGGGGACTCCCGTAAAAGCTAGTATAAGGTCCCGTAGAAGCTCCCTAAATAGGACGGGTAGTCCTATAACTAGTTCTAGATATTTATTAAAGAAATTAAGGAGCGTTTTATACTCGATAAGGTTAAGCTATCTAAGGTAAAGAAGATCTATCTTACCTTTACCCTGTTACTAAAGATTATAAAATCCCGATAGCGTGCCTATTATAGCCGTGTTTATAAGAAGACTAAAGGTGCTACCTAGGAGGACTTTAAGACCTTCCTAACTAAGTAGTTAGTTAATAATAAAGCCTATAAAATATCTATAACTAAGAAGCTATTCTTAGACTAGACTATATAGAAACCTAATTAGGTCTACGCTAAGTTTATTAATAGGCTAGACTTATTATTTAACGAGGTGTCCTTACTCTTCCCCGATAAATAGCGTATATAGTTAATCTTAATAAAGCTTAATAAGCCGCTATATAACTAGATCGTCGCCGCCGGTATCCCTACTAATAGTAAGGCGTTAGGTATTATAGCCCGATAAGTGTAAGCGGCTGGTTATAAGTTGTTTATAGAGTAAGGCCGAATAATTAAATTATCTAAAGCTAAGGAGAAAAGAAGGAAAGGGGAAAACTCTATAGGTGCTTACGACTTAAATATAATATCGCGGCGACCCACTAGGAACACGCTATGATTAGTCGGAAGATCCGGTGCTTTACCGGATTATCTCTACGGGGTTAACCCGTAATACTAACCCCCTCCCCCCTCGGTAAGTCGTTAACCTTCGGCATAGGTTCGTAAAGCGTTATTATTCGATCGAATAACGCCTTTTTATCGATTAAATAACGACCCCTAGTAGCTCTTTAATCCTAAATAACCTCTTTATTTGTTAAAGAGCCCTCGAGGTAGGCCTTTATAGTTATACGAGTAATTAACGTGATATATACGGGTATTATTATTATTCATAGACGGGTCGTAGGATCGTTCCTTTTATATAAGGAACCGATATATATACCTTCCTTAACCGTATAACTCGTTTATTAATAATACTAACTTCACTATTACCTCCGTTATTCTGTTTTTTCTTCTCTTCTTTAATAATATCGTTTACTATTAGCAGTACGTTTTCTATCGCCCACCACCCTTTCGTATATCGTTTTATCGTTCTAACCCCTTATCTCCCTCTCTAGAAGATATTTAAGTTTTTAGGATTATCTCCGGCCCCTAAGGTACGTTTCCTATTCTTCCTATAAGCCTCGCGCGACGTTTACTAACTTATATATATAATATAGGGGGCTAATAATAATAATAATAATAATAATACCGGCGAGGAGGTACCTACTCCCGCCCCGGCTAGTAAGGAGATTACTACTCCTGCCTCGGCTATAGACCGCCGCGCCTAGCTAGCCCGAGCCGCTAAGGCTAAGGGTAAGCGTTCCGTGGGCGAAGCTTCTATAGTGGTTAAGAGCCCCGCGAAGCGCGCTTATAGAATAAAATATCCTCCTAGAAGGACCCGTTTAGTCTTTTACTACGCTTACGTGAAGGTAATTACTAATAGCCAGGATAAGCGGCGCTACCGCGACTAGTCGGGACCCAGAGCGAGGATACCTAATCCTAAGTGCTATAACTGCTTAAAGGGCGGTTATAGGGGCGTTCCTCCTCCGCTTAGGATAACTGGTCCGTTAGCAGCACTCTTAAAGGCGGCGAAGGTGGTTAATAACGACCCCTTTTATAGCCCTAAGGCGATAAAGGCGCTTATAGCGGCTTATTCGGCCTTTTAGAAGGCGTCCGGGGTTTCTAAAAAGCCCTCTAGTACTTTATAGGAGGACGAGGCTGTCTTAACGCCTATCGACTCGGGTACTAGTAAGCCTTACTTATCGGTATAAGCCACCGCCTCCCCCCCCGCGGGGACTCCTATATCGTGGTAGGTGGACCTATACCTATTATAGCGCCTCCTATTATCGTTACGCCTATTCCTAGTATAATAATTACCTTTATAGGGGTAGAAGGCCCACGCCGGCTTAACCGGTTCCTATAGGTGGTTAAGAATTTTGATAAATTGGGCTACGAGTAGTAGGCTGTACGCGCGGAAGAGAGGAATATCAAGCAAAAGCTGTTGAATTCGTAGATCCGTAGGATTACTGCTTGTTTCACTTATGTGTAAAGAACTGACTTCTGGGATTTCTTCCTGGATCCGGGGCTGGCAAAAGACCCTGAAAGATTGGGTGGCGACTGTTACGTCAACAGCCTACGCGACGGTTATCACGCCACGTTATTAGCTTAAGTAATAATCGAGATATCGTATTTACGATACCTAGTGTATATATATAATATATATCATAAGCCAAGTATATATACACGTATAATACGTATAGTATTATAGTATAGGTTAAGCTGGTTATAAAGTAGACGTCTAGTTATATAGCTATAACCATATACTGTTTATTTTAACTTAGATATTATACTTATGATTATTATGATTATTACTTATTATGAGTATAATATTAACACCCCCCCGTAAGCTGACTCTTATATAATAAGTGCAGCTTAGTCAGGTTATATATATAGTTATGTTATAGCGCAGTAATCCTAGTCTATCTAAGACTAGAATACATAGAGGAAAAATTTGAAAAAAATCCTTCTTTTTAATTCAAGGGAAAATTCAAAAACCCTTGTTATTATTATAGTATATTATTCAAAGGAAAGTTCAGAAAAACCTTTGATATCTAGGAAAACCCGAAGGTAAAAAACCTAGTTATTCCCCTTGTAAAGAACTAAGAATACCAAGTATTAAAACCTAGTATTTTAATTCTTTAATATTATTATAAGGCGGCAAATCATACTCAGGCAACGTATCGTCCTTATGACCTAGGTTCATATAACCGCAAAGAGTATTATGAGTCCCTTTTGCTAAACCTTTAGTTATTATATCAGCTATATTAAATTTCGTATTTATATATACGATTTTTATTTTATTATTTTATAATTGTTGCCTATAGTAGTGATACTGCCCGTCGATGTACTTTACCCGTTTATGAAATTCAGGGTTTTCGGCGAGCTTCTTTGCACTCTTACTATCTATTAAGATAGTAGGAATCTCGAGAGTATTATTATTATTATTATTATTATTATTATTATTATTATTTTTATTGCCTCTTGTATTAGAATCTAGACCTAGATTCTATAGTATATCTTTATATAGATTATAAAGATAGATTCCCTCTTTGGAAGCTTCTGTGAGAGCTATATATTCGGCTTCTGTTGTTGATAAAGCAACGACTTTTTGTTTAGTTAAGGTCTAACTAACAGGGTTATTTACTCCCACGCAGTAATATATCCTAAAGTCGAGGTTCTATCCTTAATTATATCTGAAAAGCTGGTATCAGAATAACCGTAAATACCAAGGTCTTCTTTATTATAGTTATATAAAAGACCGATATTAGGATATGTATTTATATAAGCCCAGATTCGATTTAACGCAGTAAAGTGGTCTTGCGAGGGATTACTTATATAGCGAGAATACTGGTTAACTGCGTAAGTTATATCTGGTCTTAAATGTAAGGCTAGATATAATAAAGCCCCGATTTCCTGTTAGTATTTATTTATATTATTAGTTGACGCTTATTCAGGATTTGGTACTAGGACCTTCTTGTGTATACAAGGGGTGTCAACCCTTTTTAGACTTTGTTTATTATACCTTTTAAGTATCTTATTAGTATAAGGCAACTGACTTATAGAAAGAGTCTTATTATCTTTATTTATATTTATTATATGGCCTAGAAAGGTATTTATTTTACCTAAATCTTTAAGTGAAATATCTTTAGATATTTTCTTAAAAAGGTAGTCTAAAGTGCTCTTAGAAGGGCTTAGAGCCACTATATCATTAACGTGGCACAGAAGAATAGCTCGTTCTTCTGTTCTAGTATTATTATTTTTATTATATTTATATTTATAAAAAGTAAAAAGTCCGTTATTATATTCAGAGACCCGGTAACCTAGCTTAGATAATATCTTAACCAGGTAATTATACTAGAGTCTGGGACTTTGTTTTAACCCATATAAAGCTTTATTAAGCTTGCAGAGTGTTATATAATTATTATTATTATTATTTTTTTTTTATTATTTCCTGAGCTGTCTTCTCTCTTAAAGCCTGTGGGTTGTATAGCGTATATCAGGGTATCTATATCAGTATGAACGAGCGCGTTTTTAACGTCGAACTGCCTGAATTTCTAGCCGTGTGATACGCCTAGTATTAAAGCTAGTTTATAGCTTTCTGGCTGGTAGGTAGTTAAAAAGGTTTCTAAGTAATTAAGACCTAGAACCTGATTAAACCCCTGAATAACCCACCGAGCCTTATATTAAATAGCTTCGCTAGAGCTATTATATTTAATTCTGAAGACCTAACGACCTCCTAGTATATAGTAGTCTTCTTTTATTTTATTATAATTATTAGGCGTATTTCTTATACTTATTAAGTCCCAGGTCTTTCTCTTTTCGAGTTCTGATATTTCTGCTACCATCGCGTCTATCCATTTATCTTTATCTAGGCAGTTCCTAGCCTGTTTATAGGTAGCTAGTTTGTTGATCGAATTTATAGTTAAAAGAAATAGGGAATTTTCTTAAAACTATAGGTTTCTAAGTATAGTATCTTTTATAAGGTATAGTGTATTATTATTAGTGGATATTAAATCCTTATAGTCCGGTTTTAAGGGTTTTAAAGGTATTTAGACTTCTAGCCTGGTACTTTAGCTACTGTTATTATTATTAGCCGGGCTGTGGTTAATATTATTATTATTATTATTATTATTAATAGCTAGAACTTTATAGCCCGCTGCCCGTAGACTCTTTCGTCTATTATTATTCTCTTCTTTAGGTTAAATAGACTTAACAGAACGTTTCGAAACGCGCGAAGGAATATTTTATAAAAATTAACCGGTATTTTCACTAAAAGTGATTCCTTTATTATACTTAACGGGTTGATAAGGCCCGCGGTTAGAAACCTGATTATATGCCTAAGTATTAATATAAGGAGGGAGGTTATTATTATATTCGTTTTTAGGCGTATAGTTATTATTATAATTATCTGAAGAAGAGTGAAGAAACTGATTTTCTAAGATATAAACGTCTCGAAACCAACTAGTCTTTCTAGTTACTGGGTTATAAACCTTATAGTTATAGTTATTAAAACCTATTAAAGCACCTCGTAGTGCTCTTATATCTAGTTTCTTTATATTCGGGTCGTTGTTTTTATAATAAATAATAGAACCCTAAACCCGTATATTATTAATATTAGGTTTCTGACCTTATAAAAGCTTAAAGGGACTCTTATATTTAAGAGCTGAATTAGGTGATCTGTTATATATATAAACAGCTAAGAGCATAGCTTCACCCTAAAGGTATCGAGGCAGCCCTAAGTGGAAAAGAAGAGCTCGAACCTTTTCTATTATAGTTCTTATAACTCGTTTAATAGAGCCTTAAGCTTTATAAGTGTATAGTGGCTTTATATCATGCTTTATACCTATAAAGAGGCGTTAAAAAGAGGCGTTATTAAATTCTTTTCTACCGTCTATATCTACTTCTTTAATAAAGAAGTGATATTTATTATTATTATTAGACGGATAGGATTCGAGCCAACCAACACGCAACTTAATTAAGGATAATAAAACCAATTAGAGAAGGAACCTAACTCCCCCCTCTACGCCGTGATAGCACCGAGTAGAAGCCGTAGCGCGGACGCGGGGGCGGATACGATAAAAGGGGTGGTGGCGACCAGCCTACCTCCTAAAAATCCTTTAAACCGCCCCCACCGATAACGACCACTACTCGACTCCTATCGCCCGAATTAGGGTAATCCCGTAGGTAACCGAACCGAGACTAAAACGGAGGCTCCGCGGGCCTTTAAAATAAATATATAATAAGTTAAGGCGTTAATCTAAAGTCTACTAGCTAATAGGAACACGATTAAGTAGGTCGTGGAGCTAGTAAAAGAACTTATTAAGCTGCGCTGCCTTAATAGCTAAAGCACTATAACGGCCCCGATTATATACCTCCACCCTATTATATATAGCACGATTAAGGAGGAACTCTAAAAAGGAATAAAGCCGACCTAGGCCGTAATAGCTATAACGCCGCCCGCTATAGCCCCCCCTTAAGACCTAGCACCCCCCTAAGTAATCCTAGCTTAATACTATAAAGAATTAATTATTAAATATAGAGACTAACCGGACTAAGCACTCTAAGCCCGGTTACTAAAGAAGATTATTTAAGCTATAAATATAGCCGCCGGCTATAACGATACCGTAGCGGCTAGAAGACTATTTAGCGGCGATATATACCTAACCTTTACTAAAGGGGCCTAGTAATAGTCTACCTTCGCCGACTACTAGGTTAAATAGGCCTTTAGCCCCGGGGCTAAAATAGCTACCCGAACCTATCTAGTCCTAGTAAAAGCTATTCCCTGCTTAATCCTAGGCCTACTATTCGAAAATAAGCTCCTATAGTCCCTATATACCTTTAACCCCGATATAAGAATACACCGAGTAAAGACCCGGCTCCCTAGATACGGTACCGGTAAGGTAGCGATACTATTTATTAAGACCTCCTTACCGGAAAGCGTAGAGAACCTTATATAGAATAGCCTCCTGCTAAAGGGCGGTAGCTATCTATATAAGCCCTATAACCCTAATATAAACCTCCTAAGGTGCTTTAACTATTTATAGTTTAGATATAAAGCCGCTTAGTGCCTAAAAGCGGAGAGGCGGTACCGCTATTACGCTAAACCCGAGTCTACCTACTAGAACGGTTTCGAGAACTGCCTAGCGTTAGCCCTAAAGGCTACCCGAAGGTGCGCCGTATATAATAAAAACCACGAGGCCTTCGATAATACCTGCTAGGTTAAGAGATATAAAGCCGCGAGAGCCCGGGAAGTATATAAGTACCGGGTAAAAGAGTTTAATATTATATAATAAACCGAAGCGGTATACCCGCGACCCCGCCCTAGATATCCCTTACCTTCCCCCTCCCCCCCTTTATTATAAGCCGCCCCGATTCGCCGCGGTCCCGGTCGCCCGCTAAAAAGGCCCCGCGAATACCCGCTAGCCTTTAGACCCCTAGAGCCGTTCCTTATCCCCCGCGGGACCGACCCGACCCTAACCTAAGATACCTAGGAGGCCCCGCTAACCGGATCGGCCCCGAACCCCCCCCCCCCCCCTCTAAATAATAAAGCTTTATATCCTAACCTAGAATATAGGAGCTAAATAGGCCTAAGCAGAGCTCCCGCTACGGGCCCGTACTAAGTATAACGTGATAGCTATTTAAGAGCTAGGGCTTAACCCCTTTACGAAGGGTCTAAAAGCCCTAAGCAGGGCCCTATACCTCCTAATTTAGGGAGGCGGTAAGGCCCTGCTTTATATCTATAAATAATACCCCCTTAGTACGTGGATATAGCGGGCCTATTAGGACTCCTATACGGTCACTTTCGGCGTAGGTAATTAAGCCGTTACGATCTAGTCTATTTACTCCGAGAACTACTAATCCGCTATTATCCTATAGTATACTCCCCTAACCACGGACCTTATAGGGCCCCCCCCTTAGGGCCGCTATATCCTTCTCAGAGACTTTAATCTCCACCACCCCCTTTAGGCTAACTATCCTAGATTCCACCCTAGGTCTAGCACCCTCTTAGAACTAACCTCCCGCTAAAACCTTAACCTTATTACCCCCCCCGGAATAACCACCTAGAATAGGCTAGGCCGGAGACCTAGTATTATCGATCTTATATAGGTATCCCCGGGGCTCCGCTATAGTTATAATAGTATAAATAATAAGATTATCGGATTAGACCACCTCTTTTAAACCGCGACTATATACCTTAGCGGGGTCCGCCCTGCTAATATAGCCCCGCCTTAGTCCCTTAACCGCCTACGCTAGGTTTAAAAGGAATTCGTGCCCTCCCTTGCCTACTAAGCAGCTCCCGGGATCCTTACGTAGCTAGGCCCCCTATTAACGCCTTCTAATATCGATAAGGCCCTTAACTAGCTAACCCAGGACCTTACTACTATTACCGACTAGACGGCCCTACGCCGATAGACCGGCCCCCCTGGCCGCCTACCCTGCCCGTAATAGACCGATAAGCTAACGTCCCTAACCTAAGAAGCGTATAGACTATACCGACGATATATAATAAGGAAATCATAGAATAGGTAGGAGGAGTATAGGTAAGCTAAGCTCCGCCGTGATAAAGCTATAACGGTAGCGAAAAGGTAATATTAGCGCTACCTCCTTTACTTAACCTAAGCGAATAACGGACTCCTCTAAAGGCTCTAAAGATAGGCCCGAACTAAAGGGCACTAGCTACCCGGACCCCCTACTATACCCCTATTATACTATAACGGAGGCGACCTAGCGACCTTATATAATAAGAAAGCAGATATCCTATATATAAAGTTCTTCCTTTTACCCGGGGACTTAGATCCTAGACCCCTAGGATAGGAATACCCCTCTAGGTAAGATATAAACCGAAGCGTCTCCGCGGCGGATATCCAGAGCCGCCTCCGCTAAACTAAGCCCTAGGCCGGCCCCGGCCCGGATAGCTTCCTAGCCGGCCTCCTAAAGGCCTACGGCCTAGCTCTATACTAGATCCTAGCCACGATTCTCTTAGCCTGCCTATCCCTAAGCTACTTCCCGTGCTATTACCGTATCGCTACTATTATAATTATCTAAAAAGAGGGCCGCCTATAAAGCGACCACGAGATAGCTAAAGGATATAGACCGATCTCCCTTCTTAACACGATTAGAAAGCTGCTTAAGGGTATTATAGTAGACCGTTTCGCGGCCGTTATAAAGGAATATCGACTACTCCCTAGTAGCTAAATAGGAAATAGACCTGGACGTAGTATAGAGATAGCCGTATAGCGCGTAATAAAGGCCGTTAAAGCCGCCTAGGCCCTAGGCGGCGCCCCCGCGATACTCTAGCTAGATATACGCGGGGCCTTTAACACCGTCCCCTATACTAGACTCCTTAAGTCCCTCCGATATAAGGGATTTTTAGAGTAGGCCGTTTAATTAACCGGTAGTTTTCTCTAAGACCGGATAATCCACCTCCTTTTTAACGGCTAGTTAGTAACCCTATAGCCCCTCCGCGCCAGCGTGCTATAGGGGTCCCCGGTCTCCCTAATTCTTTTTATTCTATATATTTCTACCCTATATAAGGAACTCGAATACGCTATAAGAACCACTATTATCGGCTTTACTAATAATATAAATATTATCGCCTTTAGCCGTATAAAAGCTTAGACGCGGTACCGTCTCGCCTCCGCCTAGTAGATATATAAGGACTAGTCCTATATAAGCGGCCTTTAATTTAAGCCCTCAAAATACGTATTTATACCCTTCGCGAAAACCCGCTCCCTGCCCCCGTCGCCTCTCTACCTTAGTATTATACCGGTACTACCCTCGATAAAAACCAGGTTCCTTAGAGTATAGCTAGACCGGAAACTAAACTTCTCGTGGTATCGGAAGGAGATCCAGAGTAAACTAGCGATATAAAACTACGCCCTAACCCGGCTCGCCGTAATAACCTAGGGTTATAGCTTCGCTAACGCCCGGCGCCTTTATACCGCCGTGATCCGTCTAGCTATCTCCTATTATAGCGCTACCTTTTATAGAATCACCGATAAGCCCCGCCGCGGTCTTATTATAGCGCTAAGCTCGGCCTAGAATAAGTACCTTAGGACTATTACCGGTGCCTATAAGGCCACGCCGATCCGGATTCTAGAAAAAGAGATATATATCCCCCTCCTTAACCTATACCTTAGCCGTCTCGTAGCTAAAAAAGCTCTTAATCACTAAAATACCGGAGCCAAGGGACTTATCTTAGCTAGTACCTAGGCCGCCGCGAGGGTATTAACGGTACTAAGGCGCCGTTATATCGCTTAGTAAGCACTCGCCTAGCCCGTTTAATCCTTTATTACCTAATAATAGCTAAATAATAATAACCCGGACACTACCCTTAAGAAAGAATAGAAGGAGAGATAAAGGGACTTAGGGTCTACTCGGAACCCGACCTACGCCGTAGCGGTACCGAACCGGAACCCCTAAAAAAAAGACCTTTAAAGATATAAAGGCCTTCTAAAGCCGTAAAGCTCCGTCCTTACCTAGATCCGCTCCGAGAAGCTAGGTCTTAGGGCCTTCCTTTATAAAGTAAGGGTTCCTGGCTTTACTACCGCCTAGTGCCCCTACGGTAATAAAGGGGCGGAAATAGCTAAATATATTATCCTTTAGTGCTAGAATACTACTCCGGAGTTATAAAAAGACCTTTATAGCGCTATAAGGAGACCGATCCTAACTAGGCGAGACCTCTTTAACGCCCTAAACCACCTTAAGGAAATAAGGATAATTACGAAATAGTTCCTATATCTTAGTCGCCTAAGCGACTTCCGCCTTACCCTAGAAATTATAAGGAACTATATAATAAAGACCCCGTAATAGGACCGCTCTGGTATAGACTATATAAAATAGAGATAGTACCCGATCCAGATATTCGTATTTATTTTAGGGGTCCTATAAGCCAGGACCCCCCTGGCGGCACTAAAGAGTTATACTATAGCGGCACCTACCCTCTACTTAGCCTTAGTCTTAGCACCTCCCTCCCTACCCTTATTATCGGTAGTATTATCGCTATTAGTATTATACTCGCGACCCTATCCCGCGATATTAGCTTTACTTTACTATAAAGGGGCTATAAAGATATATACGGCCACCTCTAATAGAATAGCGATTATTCCTTTTAGCCGATTTAATCAGCGCTCTAGGCTAGCTAGCGTAGCGTTACTACTATAGCGGTGGCTAGCGGGGCGAGTATACCTAGCGGCGCGCTTAAAGGATACTACCGCCGCTATAAGCCGACCCCGAGCCTATATAAAGTTAGCGCGGTATAGCTACGGCACCCCTAGGGACACGACTTATAATAGCTCCGTCTCTACCTCCGGCGATAATAGTTATAAGTTCCTAATAGCGTTTAAGGACACGCTATTAATACTTTAGGGCTATAGCCGGAACCTACACTAATTATTAGACTCCCGCTACTACCGTATTAGCGCCACTAAGATACTACTATAAGACCGACTTATATCCTTATAAGTCTAACGACTATTAGTATACTAATAGTATACCGCGCCCTTCCCGGTGGTATTAGTATATACTTCTATATCCTTAGGCTTATCGCCCCCGAGGCGCTTAGTATATCTAAGATATCTACTTAAAGTTAGAGATAGCCTCTTAGCGATATTACTCCGGCACCCTAAGGGTACCTCTAGGAAAACCCATAGTAGTACTCGCGTTGCTTTAGCCTTATAATAGCGGGAGTTACCCTTTTTCTTAGGTTATTTCTTCTTAGGTGGTATCTAGGAGGCTATTAACACCGAGCTTAGAACTAATACGCCCCCCCGCGGCACCCTATCAAACTTATATTAATAACTTAGGGTTATTAATTATTTAATAGTTATTTTTAATTAACTATAGCCTATCCTATTAGCCCGCCTAAGACCGCCGACTTCCCGCTCGTGTTACCGCGCTGCTACTTATGAATTAACGATACTATAAGATAACGGTAAAATAAAAGACCCGATCTATCTATAAACCATCCGACGCTTTATTAGTACCTATAGTATAGAGCCGGGAATAAAGGTAGGAGTAAGGGGGCGGGCGGCTCGAAGGGAAACCTATAATATCATAATAAAGGGTTAAAAGAGGGAAAACAAGAAGAAGGGCGGAGGCCCTTACGATTTTCTATTAACCTAGCTATAACTATAGGTGACTGCTAAATTCGGCAGGCATATATAATAATAAAGGCAGGAGCCCCTACTAAAACCCCGCCTAAAAGGAAGGCGTAAACAAACCGGCCACCCCGATATAGGGAGGATTCCTAGAGCGCGGGACCGCCGCGGACCTCTTTCGGCCCCCTGTATAGTATGCCGTATCCTAGGCTAACCCGCATCCCCTAGCCTACTACCTTCCTATTAGCTACTAGACTAGAGGTGTGATCTAGATACGTATTAAGTTACTACCGGGACCGTCAAGGCCCCGACACGGCACCGATCCTAATAAGGAGAGTATAGAGGTTTTTCTACCCGAACGGGTTTTTCCCCCCTATAACCAACTAAGAAGGACCGCATAGCCTAAGCCGGGCTCCTAGATTAGTTAGCTAGGATAGCGGAGTAAGAGAATAATAATAATAATTATTATTATTATTATTATTATTTTTTACCTAAGCTTTCTACTCTTTTATAGCTATAACTACCGTCGTTTTAGACTTATCTAAGAGCAGTTATGCCTATAGGAACCGGGTAGAACGGTCTAGTATAAACAAAATCCAACGCTTTTTATTTTAAGAAAGAGGTTCGATTAGTCCGTAAGAATCTATATAAACCTTTTCTAAATAGGAAAAGTCTTTATATTTATTAACTGAATCTTTATTCGTAAGTGTAATAGACTTACTCTTCTTATAGGCATTATAGCTCTGTATTTTAGTTAACTCTTTATTAGTTATATTGTAATCTTTTTTAGAAGAATTAGTATAAAGACTTTTTAAGGTAATAGAGTTAATATAACCTATCCTGTTATGCCATAGCGTTATGTTTTTAGTTATAGAAGTAGTCCTTCAACGGTTATTACGGTCTCTTTGTTTATAAAGCTCTTCTTAAGGTTAAAGAGGTTGAGGTTTCTTTGTTATATTATTTCTTTATTAAGGTTTAACCAACCCCTTTCTTTATTTATTTAATTTCTTTAAAGCCTGTTCTTTAAACCTCTGAAACCTCTTTATTCTAGTTAAGTCTTAAGACTGTTCTTTAGGTAAAATACCTCTTTATAACAGTTTCTTTGTATTTTTTCTAGTATTTATTATATTTATTTTCTAAGACTTAACCCCCCCGTACGATAGTGCCCGTGCTGCAGCCTAGTATAGCCCGTTATATAGCAGAGCCGTTATATAAAGAAAGAGGGGCTCTTTCTTATTAAATAATAAGAGCTTCTTGTTTCTAGTAAGACGGCGAGCTTTACTATTAAGACGAGAGAGACTAATAATATTCGTTCCTATTTCCGGTATATAAAGACACTCTTTTAAAAGCAGAAGCTTTCTAGTATCCCGGAATTTTATCACGTAGTCTCCTTTACCTTATATTTTTATTTCTTTTGCCTGACCCTAACAAACGGTTCTTTCTTTTATATTATAAGTAAAAAAGAGTCTTTTATTAGTTATTATATACGCCATAGCCCCGCTATTAACACAGAAATTCCGATTAAGCTTAATACTATTTTCCGCTTATATTTTATAAATCTTTTCTACTAACCAGTTAATATTAAGGTTAGTATTATTATTATTATCTTTGTTATTAATTCCAGAACTGCCCTATGACTTCCGGACTAAGATATCTTAGACAGTCTCTTATAGAGCTATATTTAAGCAGCAGAACGATATTCTTGATTATTTATTTAAGTTAGAATTAACTGAGTTATTTAACGATTTATTTTTATTATTTTTATTCGTTTTCCTTTATTCCTTTTTCTTTATTACGTTATCGATAAAGGACAGAAATAAAGAATACTAAGCCGAAGGTCTGATTCTGATTAGCCTAGCTTCGAAAAGTGGATCTAAAAGTGGGTCTAAACGATAAAGGTATTTATAGATCTCGCGGCGCGAAGAAAAGCGATGCTTATATAAAGCGAATAACAGGATTTCCACGGGCGGAGTTTTTACTAAAAGCTTATATACCACGTTACGATATCCTGGTATTACAGGCAGCGCGGTAGGTCAAGTGGCTTAATTATTATAGCTATTATTCGTAGAGCTATAATAACCATAAAAGCAGCTGCGTTTAATCCACGTATTCGTTATTCTTCTTTTTTAAAAAATCCTTCGTAGAATAAAGGAATAGTATATCCGATCGTGATAAAGAGTCTTATTCCGATTATATAGTTCTTCCCGATTAGGAATAAAGAGCTGGCCTTTTGGCACGACTCTTAGCGACCGTATCAGAAAGAATGAAGAGCTTTGAACCGTGGTATCGGAATAAACGGTTCGAATCGATTAGCTGTCTTCGGGAGATAAAGGGATTTCGTGTAGTCGGAGATAAGGATCTGCGACCGGGGGAGAATAAAGGGATAGCCTAAAAAGGCAGGTAGCCTAAAAAGGCAGGGAGTCTTTTTAGTATTTTAAATAGAATAAAAGGGTAAAAAAGAGTAGATTTCCTTCTTTACTAACCCGGGCTTATAACCTTTTAATAAATTAGGCTACGAGTAGTAGGCTATACGCGCGGAAGAGAGGAATATTAAGTAAAAGCTGTTGAATTCGTAGATCCGTAGGATTACTGCTTATTTCACTTATATGTAAAGAACTGACTTCTGGGATTTCTTCCTGGATCCGGGGCTGTTAAAAGACCCTGAAAGATTAGGTGGCGACTGTTACGTTAACAGCCTACGCGACGGTTATCACGCCACGTTATTAGCTTAAGTAATAATCGAGATATCGTATTTACGATACCTAGTGTATATATATAATATATTCTATAAGCCAAGTATATATACACGTATAATACGTATAGTATTATAGTATAGGCTAAGCTGGTTATAAAGTAGACGTCTAGTTATATAGCTATAACCATATACTGTTTATTTTGACTTAGATATTATACTTATGATTCTTATGATTATTACTTATTATGAGTATAATATTAATAAAGAATATTATAGGGGTTATTCGTATCGAGGTAGAGGATATTAAGTCCTTTAAGGGAAAGAAGATAGATAGGTAGGCCGAGGTCGCGGCGTCTACGTTATCTCCTATTATCGCTAAAAGCGTTAATAGTCGCGAGGATACTTATAACGACGTTAATCTCGATACCTAAACCCGGTAGCTAGGGGCGGGGCTTATCCGCCCCGACTTAATTAATATAGACGGCTTTACTATTATTCTAACCTTTATTTAATCCTTACCGCCTTTCTTATAACTCTTCTTTTTCTTATACTATTCACGTAGTCCGTTATTAACTTTAATTAGGCTATACTTCTTTTCGTAGCGGTCTAGGGCGGTTAATTCTTATAGGGACTCTATCGGTTCCTAAGATATCTAGGCGTATCCTTCCTATTTTACTAACGCCTCTCTCCTTACGCCTCTGCCTACCTTCCTATTCCTAGTATATAAGATTTCCTCTACTATCTATTCGTTTTCTTTAAGACTATCACGAATTAGTCCGGGTTAGGGGTTATATAGAATTTAACTAGGAAGCGAGTCCTTACTTATATATTATAGGAGGTCTATATAAAACCTCGGCTATACGTTTAAAGGCATGTTTAGTTTTATAATATACGGGTTAATAACCTTAGTAACCCTATACTTTTAGTATAGCCAGCTTAACTTACGCGACGGTCTAGGGGTAGAGTAGTTTATAAGCGAGAGCTATATAAGGTCGCCTTTATAAAGGCGTTTAGCGGGGATATAACGCTTATTCGCTAACTCTTCTTATTATAGCTATATAGCCGCTATTAAGGCTTAGGCGAACTCTATAGCTTCTTAGAGGCGGCGAAGCAGGTTATAGGCTATAAACTCCTAAGCGTTATTACTTAGTTCCTCGTGGATCCAGATCGGGTCGATATAGTATCCGTGTTTAAGAAAGAACGGACTTATCTTAGTAGTAAAGCTCTTTTAGTTATTTAACGCTAATTAGGCGGCGGGTAATAACCTATCCTAATCGTCTTAGGCGTAATAGACAAAGGCTCGGAGGTACGCCTATACTTCTTAGTTCGCTTATTCGGTGGCTTTATCGGTTTAGGGCTAGTACGCTATACTTAATCGTTATTCAATTTTAGCTAATTTATAAAAGTATCGCTAAAAGCGACTTATCTAGTTAGAACCTCTATTATTTACGATTAAATAAGGTATACTATAGAACTAAAAGTGATAGTATAGGAACCATTTAGCGTAAGCTTCCGCCTTTATAGAGTCTATCGCTTTAAGGGTAATAGCCTTTATAAGTCGATCGGTTATAACCTATAAGTATCTATACTTCTTCTCCCTAATAGGAGGCAGATCCGTTATAAAGTCTATTAATAGGTCGCTCCTTATTTATTTAGGAATCAGGAGTGGTTTTAGGAGTCCTTATTAAGCGTTCCTCTATATATAGCTCTAGTTATAAACGTTATCGTTATATATAAACCTGCGTATATCTTAGTTTATTCCCGGCTAGAAGAAAGGTCTCGTTACGAGGGTAATTATATTATCTCGCCCCGGATAACCTCTAATCGTAGAGTCGTGTATAAATTAGATTACTTGTGTTCGTAATATACTCCCTTCTTAAGCTCCTAGCACCTATAGGCGATCTCGGAATATTAGTAGTCCTTATAAGGTAACCCCGTATTTAGTAATCTAAGCTCGGAGACTTAATAAGGGGGAAAACTATCGATCGCCTTTAGATACGGCTTATATAGCTTAGTAATACTAGTTATCTTTTTCTGCTATAGCGTCCTATAGCCGTTATAATTCGTTATTAGCTTTAAATACTTATAGGTATTCGCGAAAAAGGCGGATCTTTAGGGGGATTAAGGTCTCTAGGATTAATTATATATATCGCGCCTATTCCTATTTATCGGAGAAGTGCTTCGGTTCGTCTTATTCTCTTTATAAGAGAGTATCGGTAGTATAGTTATCGGCACCTTTACGGTATTCTAGTATAAAGTCGAACTAGGCGAGCTCGCCGGCCTATCGGCTTTATCACTTGTTAAGTATCTTCTTCGTTATAAAGTATTCTAGGGCCTTATAATCGGATAGGATCGTAAAGCGACTATAACTTAGGAGCTCTGCTCTTTAATACGTTACGTAACTTATAATCGCTAATATCTCCTTATCGTGGATAGGGTAGTTATATTTAGCTCCTATAAGTCGCCTTAAGTAATAGGCGACCATGTAACGATATCCCTATTCGTCTTCTTAAACTAATACACCTCCTAGTACGAATCCCGAGTAGTCGGTTTCCACGAAGGTCTTATTACTTAAAACCTATTATCGTAGGATCGGTTCCTCCTAGAACCTCTTCTTAACCTCTTTAAAGGCCGCTTATTTATTAGGACCCTAGGAGAATACTCGATCCTTCTTTATTAGTCTTATTAGGGCGGCTATAATATAAGCGAAGTTCTTTACGAATATACGGTAATAGTTTATAAAGCCTAGGAAGCTTCGGACTACTTTTACTAAGGTCGGGGCTTCCTATTCTCGGATCGCCTTTAGTTTATTAGGGTTACACGAAATACCCTAGCCGGCGGTAACTATAAACCCTAAGTACTTTATAGTCTTTACGCTAAACTCGTACTTTACTAGGTTAAGCGTTAATCCTATATCGCTTAGCGATTATAGTACTAGGTCAACCTTCTTCTTATAGTCGTGTAGGGATCCGCTTAAGTAAATCAGGATATTATCGATATATACGGTAACGAAGTCCTTAAGGTAATATTATAGCGTTTTATTAATATATTATTAAAAGGACACGGGGGCGCTACTAAGTCCGAAAGGGTATACTAACTATTTAAATAAGCCGAATCGGGTTCGAAACGCTATCTTCGCTTTATAGCTAGCGGCTATTCGGATCTTATAGAACGTAGTAATTATATCGAGCTTTATAAACCACTTAGCTTACTCTAGGTTTCGGAGTATCTCCGTAATTAGTAAAAGAGGATAATAGTCTCTTTAGGTAATCGTATTTAGGGCACGGTAGTTATAATAGAATTATAACCCTCCTCCTAGCTTCTTTATAAATAGAACTAAAGCTTTAGCGGCGGAGCTACTAGCTTGTATAAACCCCTTATCGATAAGGTCGGTAAGGGTCTTCTATAGGACTAAGAGTTCCTCTCTGGATATATTATAAAGAGGGCCCTAGGGTAGTTCTGGCTCCTTACCGTCGGGCCCTTATATAAGGTTCACTTTATAGTTCACCCTAGGTTAATAAGGGGGAAGGCGGTTTACTTATAAGTCGGAGAATAAGTCCGGAAATCGTTATAGTATCTCTTCTAGGATATACTTTCGGGGGTCGACTAAAGACTTACCTTAAAGGGCCTTATCGATATCTTTAATACTAACTGCGTAAAGCGCGAGTTCCTTTTTACTAAACCGTTATTTCCTTTATAATCGCCGTATAATACCGGCGAATACCGACCCGGTTACTACTTAAGCTCCGCGGATAGCTTTAATATTATCGGGTTCTTCTTCGCCTTAGAGTCGGATATCTATCCGGGCTACTCCGTGGTAAAGGCGATATCTTTTTATATAATAAGTAATATCGTTATATTCTATCTATAGTTTCCCTAGGAATATTTTATAATCTAATCCTAGTATTATATAAGCGAATAATCGTTATATATATCTATTAATCTCGAGATCGTATACGGCGATACCGGAACTCTTTATAGACCCTATAGTATCGGAGAACCCCGAGAGGGGTCTTCTAGTCTTATCGATTAATAGGAGGCGGAGGGACTTTATAAGACGTTTACTTATAGCTACGTAATAGTTATATCTAGTATTTATAAAAGCGGTAATTAACTTTTTATTAATCCGCGCTTATATAAAAGCTAAATAACTACTACGCGACTATAATATAAACTCTTTTTAATCCCTTTATTCCTTTATAATAGGCTCTAGTACCCGTTTTTATACTAAAGCTATTCTTTTTCCGAGTCTTTATCGTTATCCGTGACTCCCGTATAGATCGTCTTATTATCCGAGGCTACTAAGACCTTCGCTACACGGTTCTTTTTATAATCCTCGGCGTCTTTTTTCTTTAAGCGATATCTTCTAGTAAGGTATCCCTTTTTTCTATAATTATAGCACTCTCTTATCTCTTTCTTCTTAGTCTATACTTAATTAACTCCTCCTATCTTTATATCGCCGTCGTGGTTATAAGCGTGACTATTATTATTACTATTATATAGCGCTTAGCCGAACTATAGCCTCGTAGCGAGGGCTTCGAGTCTCTAAGCGATGCTTTATACTTCGGTTACCTAAGTATAATAGTTATTCGGTAGTTTCGCGGTAATAAGGGCGGCACGGAGGCGACTACTAAGAGCTCCCTCTAGGAACGTAATCTTCGTAGTATTATCCTATTAACCTTCACCGGTAATAACAAGCTATCGTTCGAAACCAGGTATAAAGCTTCCGAACGCTTAGTCTTTATACTAGCGTAACGTTTTTAGGGCTTTAGCCGTGTAAGGTTATTCGTTAACGTCTTTATATATACAGTTAAGGTAATTAAGGAAGTCTTCGGGGTTATATTAACTATCGGTTCCGCCTATAGCCTAAAAGGAGGCGATAATATAGCGGGGAGCTTTATCTAAATAGGCGTTAATAAAATACCACTTCTCGCGAGGGCTTTAGAAGCGATATTAATCGAGTAGGAGCTTTTCGCGAATCTCGGATAACTAGCTTATATACTCTAAGCGTTTACCGTTAAACTTCTAGGGTAATAAAAGTGCTTTAGTCCTAAGGTTCGAAACGGGTATTATATCGGGTATAGGCGTCGGGACGGGCGGCTAAGGGCCCTATATAGTCTTTTCTAATAGTATAGCGAGATAAGGCGTGGTTATACGTTATTAGTTTTATATCGCCTATAGTAGCTAGTTAATAGTATTCTGTTATTCTTAGATCTGGGTGCTTAAGGTCGCGACCTGAGTCTATAGAGGGTTAATAATCTCCCTCCTCTACTCCGTAGCCTTAGGCGACTCGCCCGCTAAGCGTGACGGAGCGCCGGCAGGTGAATCGAAGTAATAGTCTATCTCTATTAGCATAGCGTATAGGCTTCGCTAAGCTTTAGATATATAAGCGGCTGGTTATAAGTTATTTATAGAGTAAGGCCGAATAATTAAATTATCTAAAGCTAAGGAGAAAAAAAGGAAAGGGGAAAACTCTATAGGTGCTTACGACCTAAATATAATATCGCGGCGACCCACTAGGAACACGCTATGATTGGTCAGAAGATCCGGTGCTCTACCGGATCATCTCTACGGGGTTAACCCGTAATAATAAGTAGAGATTACTCTTTTATATAAGAATAAAGAAAAGACGCCCCGGAATAAGCGCCTAAGGTAGCCCCGCGGCGCGAAGCGTAGGTATAATAAGGCCCTTAATAGGGCCCGTACTATAACTATTCGACCCTTTATACCTCCCTAAGGTTTCGTGGAATTAATTAAAGTAGATAATATAAAAGCCCCCGGGCCTCTTAAGAGGCGCTATTATAGCGGCGTTATATGCTTTAGCTATAATAAAAAGGGCTATTACCGGAATAAATACCTAAAGGAACCTTCTAAGTTAGGTTAGTTATTAGGATACTCTGCTAGTTAGAACCCGAATAACCTACTAGTTAACACGAGGCGCCCTATTATTAGATAGGCCTAGGCCTAAAAAGGGCCGCCGTCTTAGCCGTTCTTTACTAGTAAGGGCGCGATTAAGGCGAAGTTAGAGTTACGGTTAAGCGGCGGATAAGGCCGGCGGAGCGCTAAGCTTAACGGAGGCGCTAAGGTTAACCTAATCGGCTATAAGGCCCTGCCCCCTAACTATAGTCCCCTAGGACCACTAAAGTGACTTAGATAGGTTATCCCTAGGGTCGACGTATAGTCTATCGGGTCCTTTAAAACGTATATTAAAGTCACGGATAGTTAGGACCGGACCCGGATATATCCGATTAAGTTCGAGGTGCTAGATATAGACCCTAATAGGTCCTAAGTTATCCTTAGTATACCCTGGTTAGTAGAATATTTTGGTAGATTGGGCTACGAGTAGTAGGCTGTACGAGCGGAAGAGAGGAATCAAGCAAATAGCTGTTGAATTCGTAGATCCGTAGGATTACTGCTTGTTACGCAAACGCGTAGTTATGTGTAAAGAACTAACTTCTGGGATTTCTTCCTGGATCCGGGGCTGGCAAAAGACCCTGGAAGATTGGGTGGCGACTGTTACGTCAACAGCCCACGCGACGGTTATCACGCCACGTTATTAGCTTAAGTAATAACCAAGATATCGTATTTACGATACCTAGTTATTATTATTATGATTATTACTTGTTATAAGTATAATATCAACAGAATATAATCCCGTTACCTCCTTTTAGTCTAGCGAATAGATATATCGACTTTAGTAAGAGGACCTTCGAGGCGTCCCGGGCCGAAGAGAGTTAAAGAAGGTAAAGGAGTATATATAACTTATTATCCGCCTTATAAAGTCCGGCGCCCCCCATATTAGCCGAGTTAGTAGTATAAAGTGGAACGCTACTAAGGAAAAAAAGGACACGTTACCTAATAGTCTTTTAATCCTTATCGTCTAATCGGACCCGTCGCCACCTATACCCCTAGTACCCCCTAACCCGACCTAACTAGATAAAGGGATCCTAGAATATCTTAATCCCGGGCCGTATTAAGAGTTACTAGACGAGGACGAGTTAGGGAATATTATCCCTAAGTATTATTAAGAGTTTTTAGACGTTTTTAATATCGTAGAGGCCGGCTATCTGCCCGCCTATTAGCGTTAGGATCACGTAATTAAGATAAAGGAAGGTAAGTCACCCCTATTCGGCCCTATTTACCCCTTAGCTAAGTAAAAGCTAGCCGTCCTATAAGACTATATTAAGGAGGCTATAGCTAAAGGGTGGATTCGCCTATTAATAAGCTCTACGGGTGCCCTGATCCTGTTTATACCGAAGAAGGGTAGATAGCTATATCTATATATAGACTATTAAGGTCTTAGTAAGGTTACCCATAAGGACCGCACCCCGCTCCCCCTAATATATAAAATCCTTAACCGCCTCGCGTCCTTTATAGTTTATACTAAGCTAAATCTTAAGGACGCCTATTATCGTTTAAGAATTCGAGAAGGGGACGAGTAAAAAACGGCTTTTAGAACTAAGTACGGATACTTTAAGTACTTAGTAATACCCTTTAGTCTATATAATACTCCCGCTAGCTTTTAGCGTTATATTAACAAAGCCTTAAAAGGTCTTATCGACACTATCTATATTATATACCTAGATAATATCCTAATCTATAATAAGAATCTTAGTACCTATCGGGTATATATTAAGGAGATCCTTACACGTCTAAGGGAATAGTCCCTATTCGTAAACCCTTAGAAGTGCGTGTTCGAGATATAAAAGGTCGGGTTCTTAGGCTTTATATATAGCCCTAATAGTGTCTTTATAGACCCTAAGAGGGTTAATGCTATTAAGGATTAGGAGGAACCCACTTTTATTAAGAAGATCCAGGTTTTCCTGGGTTTTACCGGTTTTTACTGACGTTTTATCGAAGGCTACTCTAAGGTCGCTACCCCTTTTATAGACCTATTAAGGTTAGGAGGCAGACTAGGTATATTCTAGTTAGGGGATATAAAGAGGGCCGCTTTTAAGAAGTTACGATTATTATTCTAGTCGGCACCTATACTATAGCATTTTAACCTAGCCTTACCTATTCGTGTAGAACCCGACGCGTTTAACTTCGTACTAGGCGCTATAATTAGCTAGTATAAGGACCGTGCCTAGCGACCCGTGGCGTTCCTATCTAGGAAGCTAAGGGGACCCGAACTAAACTATCTAATACTAAATACTAAGCTAATAGCGATTATCGAAGCGTGTTAGTAATAGCGCTATTATTTAGTATATAGTTAGACCCTAGTAAAGGTACTAACTAACTACTTAAACCACCGGTATCTACTAAATAAGCCTTAAATTAAACCTTAATACGCCTATTAGCTAAAGGAGCTATTAAGCTTTGATTTTAAAATTCGTTACTATCCGGGTGTTTAGAACCCCGTAAATAGGCTCCTACGGAAGCCGTAGCTTACTATAGATTAGGCTAATCTTAAAGCGGGGCGGTAGAAGCCTATTAAGGGATTTACTAAGAAGTTCGTTATTAGCCTTATAAGGGTCTAAGGTATACCTAAGCCCTTACGTTTATTTAGCCTAAAGGATAAGATTATCCTTGCCTAAAAGGACGATCCCTTTTATATCTCCTTAGTATTAAAGGATAACTTAACGGACCTATAGTCCTATAATAGTTAGGGTACGGTCTACTTTAGGGACTGTCTCTTTATACCGAATTAGTTGGGTTTACGCGATAAGGTCCTCTAGGCATTTTATAAGGCGCCCACTATAAGCTATTATAGGTTAGGTCGTACTATTAAAAGGATTTCCGAGTCCTACTACTAGGAATACCTTTTATAAGACGTTAAGAAGTTTATGCCTATATATAGTATCTATTAAAGGACTAAGCCACGCTAGTATAAGCCCTTTAGGTACCTAGCACCTTTACCTATACCCGAATAGCCGTTCTAAGAGATCTTAATAGACTTTATAATAGGCCTCCCCCCTATAACCTTATAGGGTAAGAAGAGGGATTCTAACATGGTCGTGGTGTGTCGATATACTAAGTACACGATCTATATCCCCTATAGTAGCTCCTTAATAGCTAAGGGTCTTACTAGTATCCTATAGGTACACGTTTTTAGTATCTACGGCCTACCTAATAATATCGTTTCGGACCGAGGGTCCCTATTTACTAGTAAGTTCTGGACTACCCTATATAGCCTCCTAAGCGTTAAGCGGCGGTTATTAACCGCGTTCCACCCCTAGACGGATAGCTAGACGGAATAATAGAACCAGAACTTAAAACACTTCCTATAGGTATTTAGTGCCCTATAACAGGATAACTAGGTTAACTAGTTACCCCTAGCCTAGTTTACCTATAATACCGTATAGCATTTAGCTATCCGATAAACCCCTTTTATTACGCTAATAGGTTTTAACCTACGCGGACTATATAATATATAAATACGTAAGTCGGGCAAGGTTCGCGCCGTTATAGCCGAGTAAAGGGTAAAGCACCTTGTATCGAATCGTAAAGCTATAAAGGTCCTTATTAAGAAAGCCTAAACCACCTATAAACGGTACTATAACGTCGGCTAGGCGGCCTAGCGTTTTAAGATTAGCGACTATATACTATTATCCTTAAAAAATATTAAGTAACGTTACCCTAATCAGAAACTATTAGATAAGTTCGTCGGCCCCTATAAGATTACCTCCGTAATAGGCTAGTATAGGCTCGCTTATAAGTTATAGCTCCCGGAGTCGATAAAGATTTATAACGTTTTCTTAATCTCGCTCCTCGAATTATAGAAGTCTCGGGACGGTAGGTCGCCTATACCCGCGGACGTTAAGGTCGAACTATAAGAGTCGGATAAATATAAAGTGGAGGAAATCCTAGCTTATTGCTATAACGGGAATAGGCGCGAATACCTTATTAAGTGGGCCGGGTATAAGCATAAATATAACACTTAGGAACCACGAAGATACCTCCCTAATACGCTTATCGAGGAATATTATAATCGAAAGAATAAAACTAATTAATAGTATCGTCTATGCCCCGTAGGGACATTTCTTATTTAGGTCTAGGGAAGAAGAAAAAAAAAAAAAAAAAAAAAACTAAACGCCAACGCCCCCCCTCCCCCCCCCTTGCCCTTAACTCCCCTTAGTCCAAGCCTAATAATAACTATAAGTAATCCCTATTTATTTTTTATAGCCGGTTTTTTTATAAAAACCGGCTAACTTCGAATTTTATTAAACTAACTGGCTTAGACGGCGGGTAATAGTGGCTAGGTAGCGCTCCGTATTAATAGGAGCATCGCGGCGCTTCTACTCCGCCTCCTCCTCCTCCTCCTAGTAACAACGCGCCACGGGGTTAAACCCCTTATTATTATAGGCATACTTCTTTATAGCCTTAAGGGCCCAGTATAACTTAATTTAGACCTAAAAGGCCTAGCGCTTATATATATTAGCGGTAGCCTTTATAAGGATATTAAGCTAACTTATAGACGTCTAGTCGTCTAGACCACTACCGCCCCGTGCGGCTACTACTAAAATCTTCTATAGCCTCTTAGCCGCCCGCTCCGCCTATTATAAAAGCTATATATCCAGTTAGTAACCTTAGGAGCGGTTAAAGTAAAGGGGACTATAGCTATATAAACACACTAACTTATAGTCGCGGCTATTATTATTATAGTAGTAATAGCACTTATTAGAAACCTTACTACCGCTGTAGGGCCGTATAATAATAGGACTAGTAGCGTTATCGCTATATAGTATTAGGAAACCCAGTACGCGGACGTACCGCCTATAAGCAGCATAAAGCTCTAGGCCCGACCTAACTAAAATAACAGGATATACCGGTATTTCGACGCCGCCGCCGTCGCTAAAGTCCGAGGGTCTATCGCTAGACCCGTTTATAGATAGAGCGAACTATAATAATAACGACTTATTAGAGTTAACTTCCTTATCGTTAAAGAGGGTAGCTTTATTAGCATTACCGCTTATAATAATATCCTGACTAGTATAGTTAAGGATGCCCTCTAGGTCACCGAGGGGCTTAAGAGCACCCTATAGTAAGTTATTACGCCCTAAAGGGAGAGGGCCGGTTAACTTAGTAACCGGAGTAGCTATAATAGCCGGCTTCTTAACGGTCCCGACTAGCGTAGCTTGCTTAGCTAGAGTAGCCGCCGTACCTAGCTACTTAATAGCTTTGTCCTTTAAGGAGGAAGAAGACGACGAATCCGAAGACGAATCCGATAATAAGTCCGATAAAGAGTTAGACTACTGCTACTACTATTACTACTACTACTGCTTAAGAGTAGCCGCTATAGCTGCGGCCTTAGCCTTAGCCTAAGCCCTCTTAGCGGCCCGCTATACCCTCTTCCTAGCAGTCTTAGTTATCTCCTTATCGATAACCTTAGGTGCCACCTTAGTAGACTTAGTACCGACCGTGTCGGACTTCTTACCGGCCTTACCGGACTTCTTAGATAACTTACCGGCCGCGCCGGACTTTTTATGCTTATTAGCTAAAGCTAGGGGCGCTATTATATAATAGTGGTCTACTCTAAGGCTATAAGTTAGCCTAAGGTCTAGGTAAAGGGGATATAACACTTATATAATAGTAATAGTAATAATGTTAATAATAATATTAATCTGCTACGATATTAGCCGAATCCTAAGCCGGCCGCGCTCCTATATACGATAAAAACGATACACGGAACCGCGCGGAGATGATATATACCCTAATAAGGAGTTTATAAGATAAGTTAATACCCTCAATATAGACGGGGATAAACGATTTATTATTAATAGCGATACTATTATTATTATTATAGACGGGTAAAATAAGCATAGGTAAGGAAAAGGAAAAATAATAAGTTAAGTTAGGCAGATAGAAAAGTCCTATATCAGGATAGTCGTATAATCTAATATAGGCCCTACTTATATTATTCCTTCCCCTTTTACCCAGATACGACTATCTATTATAGGAATCTACGATACGGTTATTTAGTTAATAAAGGACGCGCCTAGGGTACTATTATAGTGTATACGTCTACGGATAGGCTTTATTATTATTAATATTATTATAGATATTATGCCTTATTATTACCCGGCCTTAAGCTAGATAAGCCGCGAGGGGGCGATAAAGGAAATAGGGTAAGTTCTTTATTATTTAGGACTATATTATAATAGGCCTTAGTTAGGAGGCGCCCTTTATATAGGTGTTTTAGGTCGCCTTAATAATAGTGGTAGTGTTAAAGGGGTGGATAAAAGAGACCTTAGAGAAGGGCGAAAGTAATAAGGACTACGATTCACTGCCTATATGTGCCACTATTGACCAATATAATATCTGCTTTTAGAGTTATGGTTTATTCTAACTAAAGCCCTTTATTAGATAGGGCCCCGGCCAGAGCGCTTAGGGCTTTATTATAGTATAGTCGTAATAAGGGTAATAAATAAAGGAGACCTAGGAGAGTTATGCTTTATCTAAAAATAACTAGGCCTCTTGGTTTATAAAGACTATAGTTATACTATACGAGGTGGATAGGATCACTAAGGAGAAGGTTAGGTTAGATTAATAGGGACGGCTAGTTTAGCTAGGGAGGATAAGGAGGGAGTTAGTGGCCCCGATAAGTAGAGTTTAGGCCGGCCTGCCCGTCCCTAGGTCGGGATAGATTGACGGACAGACCGGACCAGACTCACGACGGTTACCGGCTCCCGTGGATAGGAGCCTTAGAAGGAGGGGCGTGATATTAGAGATATTCTATTCGAGGGGATCGGATAGGACTTAGAGGCGGTAAGGAATAGGTTAGGAACCCGGAAACGGCCCTAAGGTTAACCCTAGGGGATATTTAGGACCGAGTTATATTTTAGGACTATTAAGCTAGCCTAAGACCTATTATCTTAGAGCCTTAGGTTATTATATACCGATCCTAGGGAGGATAGTTATTAGTCCTTAAATAGGGTGTTTCCCGTTAAGTCCTGAGTTAAAAGGGCTTAATAAACAATCTTAGAATCATTCCCCCCCTAAGGTTAGCTTCGTGACCTGTTCTTATTATAGTCTTAACGACTCTCTTTACTCCTTATATAAACCTATAACAGAAACCCTATAGCGGGACCGCCCCGGTATAAAGTATACGGTATAGAGACAGCACTTAATCTAGACGTTTATATTCACTCTAGGGTCCTATAAGCCAGGACCCTGGCGGTACTAAAAGGGCGTACTATAACGGTATCTACCCTTTACTCGACCTTACTCTTACCGCCTTCCTTTTTATCCTTACTTTAAGAGGTATTATTATTATCGGTAATATACTTATAGCCCTATCCTACTATATTAGTATTATTATACCGCTAAGAGACTATTAAGAGACTGCTAAGGGACTTATAGCCACCTTTAATAGGATAGCGATTATCCCCTCTAGCCTATTTAGCCGACGCTCTAGACTAGCTAATATAGCGTTATTACCGCGGTAGTGGCCGGCAGGGCAAGCACGCCTAGCGGCGCGCTTAAAGGATACCACCGCCACTATAAGCCGACCCCGAGCCTATATAAAGTTAGCGCGGTATAGTTACGGCACCCCTAAGGACACGACTTATAACCGTTCCGTCTCTACCCTTATTAATAGCCGCTATAAGCTCCTGCTAGTATTTAAGGACCCGCTACTAGTGCTTTAGGGCTATAGCCGGAACCTATACTAATTATTAAATCCCCGTTATTACCGCCCCGGCACCACTAAGATACCACTATAAGACCGACTTATATCCTTATAAGTCCGATAACTATTAGTATACTAGTAGTATACCGCTCCCTTCCTAGTGCTGTTAGTATATACTTCTATATCCTCGGGCTTATCGCCCCCGAGGCACTTAGTATATCTAAGATATCTACTTAGAGTTAGAAACGGCTACTTATCAGTATTACTCCGGCACCCTAAGGGCGCCCCTAGGAATACCCACGGCAGAACTCGTATAGCCCCGGCCTTATAGTAGCGGGTATTATTTTTCTTCTTAGATTATTTTTTCTTAAGAGGTATTTTAGAAGGAGTTAGCGCCGAACCCGAAACCGACACGCGCTCCTTATAGCACCCCTTTACTTATAGTAACGGACTTAGTATTAATCGACCTAACTATTACTATAAGACTAACTATAATCTATCTTATTAGCCCGCCCTAAGACCACTGGCTTCCCGCCCGCGCTACTATTTATAACTAGATAATATTAAAAAACCCTATCTATTTATAAAGCGTCGGAACGCGTATTATTAGTAACTACGGTATAGGGCCGGGAATAGAGACGGGAATAAAGAGGCGGGCAGCTCGAAGGAAAACCTACGATATTATAAAAAAAGGGTTAAAGAAGGAAAAATGAGAAGAAGGGCGGAGGCTCTTAAAAGTTTTAATTAACCTAACTATAGTTATAGAAGACTACCGAATTCGGTAGGTATATATAATAAAGGCAGGAGCTCCTGCTAAACCCCCCCCCCGCCTAAATAGAAGGTATAAATAAAGCCGGCTACCCTGATATAGGGAGGAATCCCGGAAAGCGGACCCGCCACGGTCCTCTTTCGGCCCCCTATATCATATACCCCTCCCTAGGCTAACTCGAAATCCCTAGCCTGCTACTTTCCTGTTAGCTACTAGACTAAAGGTATAATCCAGATACGTATCGAGTTACTACTAGGACCGCCGAGGCCCCGACATGGCACCGATCCTAATAAGGAGAGTATAGGGGTTTTTCTACCCGCACAGGTTTTTCCCCCTTATAACTAGCTAAGAACAACCGTATAGCCTAGGCCGGGCTCCTAGATTAGTTAGGATAGCGGAGTAAGAGAATAATAATAATAGTAATAATAATTATTATTATTAGGTGTATTTTTATAGTTATTAAGTCCTAGGTCTTCCTCTTTTCGAGTTCTGTTATTTCTGCTACTATCGCGCCTATTCATTTATCTTTATCTAGGCAGTTTATAGCCTGCTTATAGCTGGCTGGTTCGTTAAGAGAATTTATAGTTAAAAAAAATAGGGAATTTTCTTAAAACTATAGGTTTCTAAGTATAGTATCTTTTATATAATATAGTAAGTGCGCGCTATTATTATAGAATATTAAACTCTTATAGTCCGGTTTTAAAGGATATAAAGGTAGTTAGACTTCTAGCCTGGTACTTTGGCTATTATTAATAGCCGGGCTATAGTTAAAATCATTATTATTATTATTATTATTATTATAGTTAATAGCTAGGACTTCATAGCCCGCTGCCCGTAGACTCTTTCGTCTATTATTATTCTCTTCTTCAGGTTGAATAGACTTAATAGAACGTTTCGAAACGCGCGAAGGAATATTTTATAAAAATTAACTGGTATTCTTACTAAAAGTGATTCCTTTATTATACTTAACGGGTTAATAAGGCCCGTGTGTAGAAACGTAATTATATACCGGAGTATTAATATAAGGAGGGAGGTTATTATAGTTAGTTTTAGGCGTATAGTTATTATTATAATTATCCGAAGAAGAGTAAAGAAACTGATTTTCTAAGATATAAACGTCTCGAAACTAACTAGTCTCTTTAGTTACTGGGTTATAAACCCTATAGTTATAGTCGTTGAAATCTATTAAGGCACCTCGTAGTGCTTTTATATCTAGTTTCTTTATATTCGGGACGTTGTTTTTATAATAAATAATATAACCCTAAACCCGTATATTATTGATATTAGGTTTCTAAGCTTATAAAACGCTTATAGGGACTCTTATAATGAAGAGCTTAATTAGGTGATCTATTATATATATAAATAACTAAAAGAATAGCTTCACCCTAAAGATATCTAGGTAGCCCTGAGTGGAAAAGAAGAGCTCTAACCTTTTCTATTATAGTCCTTATTTTTAATGAATTGGGCTACGAGTAGTAGGCTGTACGCGCGGAAGAGAGGAAAATCAAGTAAATAGCTGTTGAATTCGTAGATCCGTAGGATTACTGTTTGTTACGCAAACGCGTAGTTATGTGTGTAAAGAACTGACTTCTGGGATTTCTTCCTGGATCCGGGGCTGGCAAAAGACCCTGAAAGATTGGGTGGCAACTGTTACGTTAACAGCCTACGCGACGGTTATCACGCCACGTTATTAGCTTAAGTAATAACTAAGATATCGAATTTACGATACCTAGTGTATTTATATAATATATATTATAAGCCAAGTATATATACACGTATAATACGTATAGTATTATAGTGTAGGTTAAGCTGTTTATAGAGTAGACGTCTAGTTATATAGCTATAACCATATACTGTGTATTTTGACTTAGATATTATACTGATAATTATTATGATTATTACTTATTATGAGTATAATATGAACATTGTAACTCTTTTAACAGAGCCTTAAGCTTTATGAGTGTACAGTGGCTTTATATTACACTCTATACTTGTAAACAGGCATTAAAAAGAGGCGTTATTAAATTCTTCCCACCGTTAGTATCTACTTCTTTAATAAAGAAGTGATATTTATTATTATTATTATTATTATTTTCTACCTGAGCTTTCCACTGTTTTATAGCTGTTATTACTGTCGTTTTAGACTCGTCTGAGAGTAGTTATGCCTATAGAAACCGGGGGAACGGTCTCGTATAAACAAAATCTAACGCTCTTTATTATAAGAAAGGGATTCGATCGGTCCGTAAAGATCTCCATAAACCTTTTCTAAGTAGGAAAAGTCTTTATATTTATTAACTAAATCTTTGTTCTTAAGTGTAATAGACTTACCTCTTTTATAGATATTATAGCTCTCTATTTTAGTTAACTCTTTATTAGTTATATTATAGTCTTTTTAAAGAGTATTAGTATAGAGACTATTTAAGGTAAGAAGGTTAATATAACATATCCTATTATGCTATAGTATTATATTTTTAGTTATAGAAGTAGTCCATTAATAGTTATTACGGTCTCTTTGTTTATAAAGCTCTTCTTCAGGTTAAAGAGATTAAGGCTGTCTTTTTATATTATCTCTTTGTTAAGGTTTAACTAACCTCTTTGTTGTATTTCTTTGTTTATTTAGTTTCTTTGAAACCTGTTGCTTAAACTTCTAAAACCTCTTTATTATAGTTAAGTCTTAGGACTATTCTTTGATTTTTATTTATTTAAAGCTATAACTTAACGCCGACGAATTAGGCTATCACCGCCGCGTAATACTAGTAAAAACGATAAAACTAATTAGAGAAGGAATCTAACTCCCTCCTTTACGCCGTGATAGCACCGAGTAGAAGCCGTAGCGTGGACGCGGGGGCGAATATAATAAAAGGGGTGGTAGCGACTAGTCTACTACCTAAAAATTCTTTAAACCGCCCCCGCCGATAGCGACTACTACTCGACTCCTACCGCCCGAATCAGGATATTCCCGTATATAACCGAAACGAGACCGATACGGGGGCAACACGGGCCCCTAGAATAAAAATCCAATAAGTCGAAACATTAATCTAAAGTTTACTAGCTAATAGGAATATAATTAACTGGGTTATAGAGCTAGTAGAAGAGCTTATTAAGCTACGCTGCCTTAATAGCTAGAGTGCCGTAGCGATACCGATTATATACCTTTACGCTATTATATAGAGCGTGATTAGGGAGGAGCTCCGGAATAGGATAAAGCCGACCTAGGCTATTATAGCTATAGCACCGCCCGCCGCGGCTCCCCCCTAGGACCTAGCCCCCCCTAAAATAATCCTAGCTAAATACTATAAAGAACTAATTATTAAACACGGAGACTAGCCCGACTAAGCACTTTTAGTATAGTCGCTAAAGGAGATTATCTAAGTAATAAACACGGCTATTAGCCGCTCCGATACTATAATAGTATAGCGCCTACCTAATAAAGATATCTACCTAACCTTTACCGAGGGGGTATAGTAATAGTCTATTTTCGCTAACTATTAGGTCGAATAGGCCTTCGGCGTTAGAGCTAAAATATCTACCCGAACCTATTTAGTCCTAGTAAAAGCTATCCCCTACTCGATCCTAAGCCCTCTCTCCGAAAATAAGCTCCTCTAGACCCTATAAGCCACTAATCCCGATATAAAAATATACCGAGTAAGGACCCGGCTCCCTAGGTATAGCACCGGTAAGGTAGCGATATTACTTATCGAGGCTACTATACCGGAAGGTATAAAAAGCCTTATATAGAATAGCCTCCTTTTTAAAGGGGGTAGCTTCCTATATAAGCCCTACGACCCTAATATAAACCTCCTATAATACTATACCTACCTATAGTTCGGGTATAGGGCCGCTTAGTACCTAAAAGCAGAGAAACGGTGCCGCTATTACGCTAAACCCGAGTCTACCCACTAAAATAGTTTTAAGAACTGCCTAGCGTCGGCCCCGAAGGCTACCCGGAGGTATATCGCTTATAATAAGAACTATAAAGCTTTCGATAACGCCTACTAAGCTAGGAAATAGGAGGCTATAAAAGCCCGGGAAGTATATAAGTACCGGGTAAAAGAGTTTAATATCTTAAGATAGACCGAAGCGGCGTATTAGCGACCCCGCCCACGCTAGCCCTCGCCCTTACCCTCCGCCACCCTATTATAGGCCGCCCCTGCTCGCCGCGGCCCTAGCCGCTCGCTAAAGCGACCCCGTAAACACCCCCCGGCTTCTAAACCCCTAGAACCATTCCTAATCCCCCACGGGACTAACCCGCCCCCGATATAAGACACCTAAAGAGCCACTTAGGCTAACCTAACCCTAAACCCCCCCTCTTATTAATAAAGCTTTATATCCTATCTTAGAATATAGGAGCTAAATAAGCCCGGGCTAAGCTCCTACTACGGGCCTATACCTAATACGATATAATAGCTATCTAAGAGCTAGGGCTAAACCCCTTTATAAAGAGTCTAAAAGCCCTAAGTATAGCGCTATACCTCCTAATTTAAGGAGGTAGCAGGGCCTTACTCTATATCTATAAACCATATCCCCTTAGCACGTAGATATAACGGGCCTACCAGGACTCCTATATAATCACTTTCGGCGTAGGCGACTAAGCTATTACGATCTAGTTAATTAACTCCGAGAATTACTAATTAGCCTCTACCCTATAGTATACCCCTTTAACCACGGACCTTATAAGGGCCCCGCCTAGGGCCGCTATATCCTCCTTAAAGACTTTAACCTTTACTATCCCCTCTAGGCTAACTACCCTAGATTCTATCCTAGGTCTAGCACCCTCCTAGAACTAACTACTCGCTAAAACCTTAACCTTATTACCTCCCCCGGAATAACTACCTAGTATAGGCTAGGCTAGCGGCTAAGTATTATCGACCTTATTTAGGTATTATAGGGGCTCCGCTACGATTATAACGGTATAGACACCGAGGTTATTAGATTAGACTACCTCTCCTAAATCGTAACTATCTACCTTAACGTGGATCGCCCCGCTAATACGGCCCCGCTATAGCCTCCTAACCGCCTACGTTAGGTCTAAAAGGAATTTATTCCCTCTCTTACCTACTAAGCAGCCCCTAGGATCCTTATATATCTAGGCCCCCTAATAACGCCCTATAATATCGATAAGGCCCTTAACTAGCTAACCCAGGACCTTACTACCGTTACCGACTAGACGGCCCCGCGTCGCTAAGCCGGCCCCCCCGGCCGCCCGCCTTATCCGTGGTAGACTAATAAGCTAACGTCCCTAACCTAAGAAGCGCGTAGACTATATAGGCGGTATATACCGAGGAAATCACGGAATAGATAGGAAGAGTATAGGGAAGCTAAGCTCCGCCGCGATAAAGCTATAGCGGTAGCGAAAAGGCAGTATTAGCACTACCTCCTTTACTTAACCTAAGTAAACGATAGGCTCCTTTAAAGGCTTTAAAAATAGGCCCGGACTAAGGGATATTAACTACTCGGACCCCCTACTATACTACCGCTACGCCGCGACCACAGCGACCCAGCGACCTCCTATAATAAGAAAGCGGATATCCTATACGCTAAGCTTTTCCCCCCCCGGAGACTTAGATCCTAGACCCCTAGGATAAGAGTACCCCTTTAGATAGAATATAGACCGGAGCGTTACTATAGCGGATATCTAAGGCCGCCTCCGCCGGACTAAGTTATAGACCGCTCCCGGCCTAGACGGCTTCCTAGCAGGCCTCCTAAAGACCTATAGCCCGGCCTTATACTAGATCCTAGCCACGATCCTCTTAGCCTGCCTATCCCTAAGCTACTTCCCGCGCTATTACCGTACCGTTATTATAGTGATTATTTAAAAGGAGGGCCGCCTATAAAGCGACTATAAGATAGCTAAAGGCTAAAGGCCGATCTCCCTCCTTAATACGATTAGAAAGCTGCTTAAAGGTATTATAGCGGACCACTTCGCGGCTATAGCGGAAAAACACCGACTACTCCTTAGTAGCTAAATAGGAAACCGACCAGGGCGTAGTATAAAGACGGTTATATAGCGCGCGATAAAGGCTATTAAAGCCGCCTAGGCCCTAGGCGGTACCCCCGCGATACTCTAGCTAGATATACGCGGGGCCTTCGATACCGTCCCCTATACTAGACTCCTTAAGTCCCTTAAACGTAAGGGGTTCCTAGACTAGGCCGTCTAGCTAACTAGTAGCTTTATTCAAGACCGGATAGTCTACCTCCTCTTTAATAGCTAGGCGGTAACCCCGTAGTCCCTCCGTGCCGGCGTATTATAGAGGTCCCCGGTCTCCCTAATTCTTTTTATTCTATATATATCCACTCTATATAAAGAACTCGAATACGCCGTAAGAACTACTACTATTAGCTTTACCGATAATACGAATATTATTACCTTTAGTTATATAAAGGCCTAGACGCGGCACCGCCTCGCCTCCGCCTAGCGAATATATAAGGCTTAGTCCTAGGCGAGCGGCCTTTAATTTAAGCCGTTAAAATACGTGTTTATACCCTTCGTAAAATCCTATTCCCCCCCCTTATTACCTCTTTACCTCGGCACTATACCGCTACCCCCCTTAATAAAGGCTAGGTTCCTTAGGGTATAGCTAGACCAGAAACTTAACTTTTTATAGTATAAGAAAGAGATCTAGAGTAAACTAAAGATATAGAACTACGCCTTAACCCGGCTCGCCGCGGTAGCCTAGGGCTATAGCTTTGCTAACGCCTAGCGCCTTTATATTACCGTGATCCGCCTAGTTATCTCTTACTACGCCCCTACCTTTTATTAAATCACCGATAAGCCCCGCTATAGCCTTATTACGGCCCTTAGCTCGGCTTAGAATAAATACCTTAGGACTATTATAGGAGCCTATAAGGCTATACTAATCCGGATCCTAAAAAAAAAAACGTATATCCCCCCCTTAATCTATATCTTACCCGCCTTATAGCTAAAGGAGCTCTTAATTACTAAAACGCCGGAACTAAAAGGCTTATCCTAGCTAGCACCTAGGCCGCCGCGAGAGTATTAGCGGCACTAAGGCGTTACTATATTACCTAGTAAGTACTCGCCTAGCCCGCCTAATCCTTTACCGTCTAAAACTAAATAAATAATAATTACCTGGACGCCGCCCTCCGGGAAGAATAGAAGAAGTGGTAGAGGGATATAGGGCCTACGCGGAACCCGACCTACGCCGCGGCGGTACTAGCCCGAAACCCCCGAAAAAGAGACCTTTAGAGATATATAGGTCTTCTAAAGCCATAAAGCTCTGTCCTTACCTAAATCCGCTCCGAGAAACTTAGCCTTAAAGCCTTCCTTTTCAAAGTAAGAGTCCCCGGCTTCGCTACCGCCTAGTGCCTTTATAGGGATAAAGGGGCGGAGATAGCCGAATATAGTATCCTATAATACTAAAATACTACTCTAGAGTCGCGTAGGGACCTTTATAGCACCGTAAAGAGGCCGATCTTAACCCGCGGAGACCTCTTCGACGCCGTAAACCACCCTAAAAAGGTAAAAATAATCGCGAAGTGGTTACTACGTCTTAGTCGCCTAAACGACTTCCGTCTCGCCCTAGAAATTATAAGGAAATACGTACTAAAGACCCCGTAACGGGACCGCCCTGGTATAGTATATATAGAATAAAGATAGCACCTAAACCAGACTTTCGTATTTACTCTAGGGCCCTATAAGCCGGGGCCCCGGCGGCACTAAAGGGACGTACTATAGCGGTATCTATCCTCTTCTAGGCCTTAGTCTCGCCGTCTTCCTCCTCCTTATATTCACTTCTAGAGGCACTATCTTTATCGGCGTTATACTCGCGCCCCTATCCTATTATATTAGCACTACTATACCGCTAAGAGATTACTAAAAGACCGCGGGGGACTTATAGCCACCTTTAATAGGATAGCGATTATTCCTTTTAGCCTATTTAGTTAACACTCTAATCTAGCTAATATAGCATTACTACTATAGCGGCGGCTAGCAGGGTAAGCACGCCTAGCAGCGCGCTTAAAGGACACCACCGCCACTATAAGCCGATTATAAGCCTACCTAAAGTTAGTATAGTATAGTATCGGCACCCCTAGGGACACGACTTATAACCACGCCGTCCCTACCCTTATTAATAGCCGCTATAAGCTCCCGGTAATATTCTAAGACACGCTGCTAATACTTTAAAGCTATAGCCAGGACCTACTAACTATTAGAACCCTACCTCCACCGCCCCGGCACTACTAAGACACCACTATAGGAACGACTTATATCCTTATAAGTTCGACGACTATTAGTATACTAATAGTATACCGCTCCTTTTCTAATAGTATTAGCGTATACTTTTATATCCTCGGGTTTTTTACCTCCAAGACGCTTAGTATATCTAAGATAACTATTTATAATTAGAAACGGCCGCTTATTAGTATCACGCCGGCACCCTACGGGCGCCCCTAGGAACACCCACGGCAGAACTCGTAAGGCACTAGCCTTATAATAACGAGTATTATTCTTTTTCTTAGACTACTTCTTCTTAGGAGGTATCTTAGAAACAGTTAGCACCGGACCCGTAACTAACACGCACCCCCTACGGTACCCCTTTACTTATAGCGGCGGTCCTAGTTTATTAATCGATCTAACCGTTATTATTATATAATTAACTATAACCTATCTTATTAGCCCGCTTTAAAACCACTAGCCTCCCGCCCGCGCTGCTACTTATAAATTAATAATACTAAAACGACCCTATATCTTTATAGGCCGCTAGATACGTATTATTAGTAACTACGGTATAGAGCCGGGCACGGAGACGGGAATAGAGGGGCGGGCGGCTTGTAGGTAAACCTATAATATCGCGATAAGAGCGTTAAAGGAGGAAAAATAAGAGGAAGGCCGGAGGCCCTTAAAATTTTTAATTAACCTAACTATAGTTATAGAAGGCTGCCGAATTCGGTAGGCATATATAATAAAGGCAGGAGCTCCTGCTAAACCCCCCGCCTAAAAGGAAGGTGTAAATAGAGTACTACTATTTATAGCCGCCCTGTCTGGTATTTACAGCCCTCTCTATCCTATTCCGGAAGGTTACGCGAGCCCGCGTAGTAGTCTATATACGCCACTAGCTTGGCTGTATATGTCATATACCGGTACGTACACATCAGGACAAGACTTTCTTACCTAATCTTATCTCTAATATCTGTACCTATAAATTCACTACTTATAATAACCTTCTATATATAAACCTCTAGGCGATACGAATATATAACGTCTACCTAGAGGTAGAAGAGAGTTATGGAAAGCGTAGTGGAAAGCGTGGTGGAAAGCGTGGTGGAAAAGGGTGGTGGAAAAGAGTAGTGGAAAATAGGGCCGAAAATCTTTCTTATAAGGCTATATAATTAGTCACGTAATCAGTTATATAATTAGTCACGTAACTAATCACGTAACTAATTATATACCGTATTATATTATATTAAGGCGTGTATATTATTAGCTAGTAGTCACGTGATCCGTCACGTAACTAATTACGTAACTGATTACGTGGCCTTATAAGAAAAGTTTTCCGCCCTGTTTTCTACTACTCTATTCCACCACCCTTTTCTACTACGCTTTCCACCACGCTTTCCACCACTCTTCTACCCTCTTTTTAGCCCTCGGATAGGTAAAGGATATCGGGTATTCTAAGATACTTAAAGATAATAAAAATAATCGAAAAATAGCAGTGATTTTACAGTACAGAGTATCAGAGAAAAGTCATAGTAAACAGCAGCAGTCTTAACACCATGAAAACTTTATCGTGATCCAGGGTACGTACCGGTATATAACATATATAGCCAAGCTAGTGGCGTATACAGACTACTACGCGGGCTCGCGTAACCTTCCGGAATAGGATAGAGAGGGCTGTAAATACTAGACAGGGCGGCTGCAAATAGTGGTACTCGTGGAAAAGGGTAGAAAAGAGTGGTGGAAAAGAGAGCGGAAAATTTTTTATTATAAGGTCACGTAATCAGTCACGTGACTAGTCACGTGACTAAGAGCCAATAATACATATACCTTGATATGATATAATTAGTGTATAGGTGGTCACGTGACTGATTACGTGACCTTATAAGAAAATTTTTTTACCCCCTTTTCCACTACTCTTTTCCACCCTTTTCCACTACCCTTTTCCACCACCCTACTACTCTCTTCTACCCTCTTTTTAGCCCACGGACAGGTAAAGGATATCGGGTATTCTAAGATACTTAAAGATAATAAAAATAATCGAAAAATAGTAATGATTTTATAGTATAGAGTATTCGAGATAAGTTATAGTGAATAGCGGCAGTCTTAACACTATAAAAATTTTATCGTGATCCGGGGTATATACCGGTACGCGATATCTATAGCCAAGATAGTGGCGTATATAGACTACTACGCGGGCTCGCGTAACCTTCCGAAATAGGATAGAGAGGGCTATAAATACTAGATAGGGCGGCTATAAATAGTGGTACTCGCGCTGATTAGCGGTTCCGGCCTTATACCGGAACTATATATTCGAGGGGTTAACCCGTGATATTACCCTCCTCCTCCCCCCCCCCCCCCCCTATAAAAACAAAGGGCCGATTCCTTTATCTAAACGCGCTATAAGGGAGGCGTGCGTCCTCCCTTATATCGGGTAGGTTCGGGTCGCGCGGCGTTCATAGCGACTTTACTTAGAAGTCGCTAGCGCCCCGCGCTACGCCGAGTGCCTGCCTATTATACTAAATAGCGCCCGGTTACTCCTTCTTCTTTATTCGTAAATTACTATAATACATAGATTTATACGCTTTTATTATATTCTATGGTTTAATATTATAGTATAAGCATAGTTTCGCCCGGTTTTTATTTATAGTTATTTCTTCTTACTATAAGCCTATAATATCGTTTTAATAGTATGCTTTGTCGCTAGTTTCGTGCTAAGAACCTTATTATCCCTTATTAACTTACGGCATAGTCGTTCTATCCTTATAGCTTTTTATTAATTTTATAATTTATATTATTTTATTTATTCCATTAACTATTATAAGTCTCCCGATAAGCCTCCGCGTCGATTTAGTTAGGTCGTAGCTAACGCTATACGTATAAATAGCCGCCCCCCGCTATAATACCTGTAATACCCGTAAAGGCAGTATCGCTAAGCCCCCCGGCCTTAATAATATCGCGCCCCCCCCCCCCCTCCTATAATAAGGAACGAAGTTAATCGGTTAATAGTATAGCTAAAAAGGCCCTCGCCTATATAGCCAATACTGGTAAGCGCCCGGCTAAAAAAGAAGTTTATAATAAGGCCTAGTACTCCGTTATAAGGATCTTACTAACTCTTCGGTAAGTTATATCGCCTTATAAGCAATAACGCGGTCCGGTCTATTCCCTTAGCCACCCCTATAAGGCCATTTACTATCCCCACGCTAATTATATCGCTAGTATTAAAAGGAAATATAACTAAACGTGCTATAATTAATCCGGGCCTAGTATAGCTTATAATAAGCCTAAATACTATAAATACGCTATCGGATCTTATATATACCGCCCTATAAGTTTACTATAATTTATAGGCTAGGATATTATAACTAACCTTCTTAGCTTCCTACCGCCGCCGTTAAACTCATTAAGCCTATAACAAATATAGGTTATACTATACACGATAATCCTTATAATAATAATATAAATCCCTCTAAGTCTTCTTCTAAGTCGCCGCTAACTCTAGCCTAGCTTTATAAGGCCTTTAAGCTAGCTTATAGCGACTGTTATACCTTTATATCTAAAGTAACTCTTATCGCCGCTCCTATTCCCGTTATTGCCCCCGCCCCCTGCTACCACCACCGCCCCCGTTAACGCTAACCCCGCCCCTATTCCTATTAATAATAATAAGGGTCTCTGCCGCAAGGTAAAGGCCCTCCGCTAAGAGGCTCGCAAGCAGGGCGCCGCGGTAACGCGCCTCCTAGAAGGTATCCTCGCCGTTTTCTAAGGAGGTAATAGTCTTATTACTAATAATAGTAATAATAATAATAAGGAGGGCTTAGGCGGTAATACTATTAATTAAAGTCCTTTACGGAGGCACTATTTATCTCCTTAGAAACTGGTACGGGGGCTAGTTAATTCCCTCCCTTTAATTAATTTACGATTATAGGTTATACCGCCCTTATATTAAGTTCCTTTTATTCTTATACGTTCCTTATAGTATATTCGTGTAAAGGGCCGTTATTCTTATCCACTAGGCTATATCTTACTTTCAAATCGTCTAACGCCTTAGTATTCTATACGGCGTTTAGCGGTTCCTATATAGGTTCTGCGTATCCCGTCTAGCATACTAATACTTCCTATTATATACTATAACCCTGCCGTTTATTCTATACGTATAGGATACTATCTACCTCCTATTCCTTATTACCGTGGAGGGTGTCCCTATTTAGTTCGGGCTAAGAGTCGGCCACGATTTTATTATAGGTTTATATAAGGAGTAAAGAGAGTCGATAAGACTATAATAAGAACAGGTCACGAAGCTGACCTTAGGGGGGGAATAATTATAAGATTATTCGTTAAGCCCTTTTAACTCTGGACTTAACGGGAAACACCCTACTTAAGGACTAGTAACTATCCTCCTTAGGATCGGTATATAATAACCTAAGGCTCTAAGATATCAGGTCTTAGGCCAGCCTAATAGTCCTAAAACATAACTCGGTCCTAAATATCCCCTAGGGTTAACCTTAGGGCCGGTTCCGGGTTCCTAACGTATTCCTTACCGCCTCTAAGTCCTATCCGATTCCCTTAAATAGAATATCTCTAATATCACGCCCCTCCTTCTAAGGCTCCTGTCCACGGGAGCCGGTAACCGTTACTAGTCCGGTCCGTCCGTTAATCCATCCCGACCTAGGGACGGACAGGCCGGCCTAAACTCTGCCTATTAGGGCCACTAACTCCCTCCTCGTCTACCCGAGCTAAACTAAACGTCCCTGTTAACCTAGTCTAACCTCCCCTTAATCAATCCCGTCCTCCTTATATAGTGTAACCGTAGTCTTTATAAACTAAGAGGCCCTGTTATCTTTAGCTAAAGCATAACTCTCCTAGGTCCCCTTTATTTATTACCCTTACTACGACTATACTATAATAAAGCCCCGAGCGCTCTGACCGGGGCCCCGCCGATAAAAGGCTTTAGTTAGAATAAACCATAGTTCTAAAAGCAGGTATTATCGCATAGGCTGGCCTAAAGCAGGTCCGGAGCGGGTTATTCCGGGCCCGAAAGTGGGAGTGGATCTGCTATAGGAATAAAGGCAGGAATTTAGTACTACGATTAGAGATTTCCATAGAGTTAATTAAATTAACAGATCGATCGCTTATTTTACGTAACTAAGTTATACGCTGTTTATAATAATTAAGAGTCTTATTTTTCTCGATAACCTTTTAAAGCTATTTACGCCGAGCTGCCTATAGCTATAACGATAATAACCTCTAATACGACTATCTATATAAGCCACGAAGACTAGGAGCTATAGAAGCGCCTCTATAAAGTCAGGGCTCGTAGTAACAGAGTCTGGGACTTCCTACGCCCTAACGATCCAGCGCCTAGGCCGCTACGAGCTACACGTCCCGAATTTACTTCCTACGCCTCTATCGCTAACGCTAACGGCTATAGGTAAGGCCGCCTATACCGAAGACTACCGCCGATATAAAGAAGATCGTAAAGACTACGAAACCTATTAAAAGGGTATTAACGGTATACTTAAGTGGGTGGAAGAGTCTATCGCTACGAAGAGACGGAAGGCTCTAATAAAGGGCATTACCCCGGAAGAAATCTACGTAGTAGTATAAGCCGACGCCGCACCCTATATCGCGACCCGTATAAAGAACTCCTAAAAGAATTACGATCTATATAAGAGTAAGCCGCTAACTAACCCCCGGAAAGTAGGTGCCTGGCTAAACCATTAGTAGGACCGGCTTTAGGACTATTATAACGTCGGGATATATAACAAGCCCCGGGAGATTTAGATTAACGACTTCTTTAACGCTATACGACCTGCCCTGGGTAACTAGGTGGATATAAAAGAAGTAACGCCAGACCTTAAAACAGTATCGGTGATAGCCCTTATCGCGGAAGGGAAGAAGGCGGCGGAATAACTTAATATACCGCCTACTCGAAGCTATAGAACCATAGCCTTCCCGGCTTTAAATCTAGGCGATAATAATAACGGACTATAATAGGCCGGGAGGGCTAACCGGACCGGTAACCGGACCGGTGCCTAGCGGGGCCGCAGTACCTACCCCAAAGGTAAGTCAACTAACTGTATAAGCTCTAAGCGCCGGTAATCACTCTTCTATAAGGATAAGTACCCCGCGTACTACCGGCGCGGCTATAATCTACAGGGCTACTGGATACTATTCCCGGAGTTAGCGCCGGAGGGTTTTTAAACCAACGACCCTATTAGGAGGCTTATGGAGAAGTCCCTTAGGATAGACCGGGATTTATAGCACGCTATAAAGAAGATTAGGTCCCGGAATAAGAAGAAGAGGACCGCCGCCACCGCCGCTACTGGATATTAAGTAACGGATAATAATAACGAAGACGGCGGCGGCGGCGGCGGTAACGGCGATAATAATAACAAAGTCTTCAAGGAGGCGTGACTATATACGGCGTCTAAGAAGACCGCGAAGCTGGAAAAGCTTATAGGAGCTACGTAAGGCAAGGCGCTAAACACTGTCCGTTACGAGCCGCGCCGGCTAGAAGCTCCGCCGGCCGCCCTCTTAGTAGCTATATATCTATTGCGTTAGTCCGCTATATTACACTTAGGTGCTATATCCTACGTTTTCTATAATAAAAGCAGATTTACGGATTATAGACCGGCCCGTCCCGATAACATTATAATCGCCGGCACTATAACGGTGCCGATTTAAGGATACAGAGACGTTATTATTATAATAGAAGGAATAGCCGGCCCGATAAAGTTCCGGTTAAAAGACGTAGCCTATTACGAAGATTTTATCTATAACCTAGTCTTAAAAAAGAAGACACGGCAGAACGGTTACTAGTAGGATTAAGAGCCACCGAACGATTATATACGCCGCCGTGACTATTTAATCCTCTATAAGCTAAGTGTCTATTACGATTAAACCGTTATAAAGCTCTTCCTAGTCACTAACGCCCTAGCTGCTTTTTTAGCGATAAATCTACTAATCCGAAAAACGATTAAAAAAGCAGCCAGCTAAGCCGACGGCAATCTATGGTATCTCCAGTTAGGGCACGCCGGCCCTAATATACTAAAATAACTAGAAGAGCAGCCACAGGGCGTTAAACTAAAGGGACCAGGAATAGTAGAGTACGACGCCTACGCCTAATCGAAGATAAGCCGCTAAACTAGCCGGCGGACCCGTATAGCTCTAAGCTACGCCGGCGAGAGGTAGGCGATCGATTTCACGGATTTCCTACTAACCGCCGATAGATATATACGGATTATATTCTTCACGGATCGATATAGCGGTTTCGTGGCCTACTACGTTATAACGTTAAAGAGGGCCTCCGAAATCTATATAGTTATAAACCAACACATCTAATAGGTTCAGAGTTAATTTAACCGGCAGGTACGGGTCTTTAAGTATAATAATAAACTAATATAATCGCTTAAAATACAGGGCGTGGTTAAGGGTTTTGGTATCTAGCTAGAGTCCTCTTTAGCAGAGACCCCCGTATAGAATAGTGGTGCTAAAAGATCTAGGGCTATCATCGTGGAGAAGGCACGAGCTATACGAATACACTCCCGATTACCCGATTTCCTATAGGTTAAAGTCGTTCCTACTACCGCTTACGTATAAAACAGAACGCCTAAATAACGCCTTAGCTAGAAGACCCTGTTCGAAGTTATTTATTAACGTAAGCCGTAGCTAGGGCACCTTCGGGCCTTTGGTTATAAAGCTTTTCCTATAACCAGAGTAGCTCTAACGAGGTCTAGAAAGCTTTAAAACCGGCTAGCGCCGCGGGCCTATATCGGCTACCTCGTGGGCTACGATTTAACTAATATATACCGTATCTGGGTTCCTGGCCTTCAAAGGAACGGGATTATCCGTACACGTAACGTTATCTTTAACGAATAAGAGTATTTTAACGGCAGACTCGAAGCCCTAAAGGACGATTTACGTTAATTAACGGAAGAGTAGCTAGCGGATATAGTTAATTAGATCCGCCTACCAGAGTTATATAATTAAGTAAGGCGAGCCGTAAGAGGCAGCCGATACGTTTATAACAGCACACTTCGAGCCTATTCTCTAGTCGGATAGCGAGGTTAACGAACCTCTCCTAAGGGCTGCGCCTACCGGCCTCGAGGCTCTGGGGGTAGAACCGTTTATAGAGCCTAAGAGGCCGGAATAGTGGGAGGAGCTTATAGAGCCTGCGAGGCCGGAGCTAGAAAAAGACTTTTCCACGGCCGCGATTAATTACTAACGCCTAGATAATAGTCACCTTCTAACTCTACTAGAAACCCCTCCTTAGGCAGGGCTTATGGCGGCTGCTTTTACGGGCTATATGCCTATAGAGCAGGGGGGAGCTAAATTTCGAAGCTATAGTAGTAACCGAGTCTGGATCTCTGCGTTTAACGCAGGAAGATATACCCTATTAGTCCGTAATTTAAATAGTAAGCCGCTAACGAAGTTAAAAATCAAAAAGGCACTTAAAAGACCTTACCGTAAGATACACCGTAAATAACTACCGGCCCCTCCGAGGAATTAACGAGACCTTAAAGACCACCTATACGAAATCCTGTTCCGATAAGCCTAAAGGGATTACCTAAAGAGTTATAAAGAGATAGGCTCGTGCATCACGGTGCCGAAAGATAGGGTAAAGGGGCATTAAGTGCTTAGCTGTATATAGGTGATAACCTATAAGTTTAATAAGCACGGCTTTTAATAGAAGTGTAAGGCTAGATTAGTGGTCCGTGGAGATTAATAGTATTAGGACTCGTTAGAAGATATATATACAGCCACTCTCGCTGGTCGCTCCTTTAGATCGCTAAAAGCGATCGCCGCTCGCTTCGACCTATCCTTAATATAGTATAACGTCGTTAACGCCTTTATGCACGCCCCTCTGCCCTATAATATATATATACGGTTCCCGCCCGGGACCGCGGTGCCGGGTTAATTACTACTACTAAAGAAGGCGTTATATAGGCTACGGGAGTCTCTATTACTATAGTAAAAGCATATTATAGAAGTCCTAAAAAGAGACGGGTTTAAGATAGTACCGTAAGAGCCCTGCTGCTTTATACGCCGCGGGTTAATCTTATTCTTCTATATAGATAATATCGTGATCGCCTTTAAGGAAGATTTTAGGGAAGAGATAGAATAGGCTATCGCGAGCCTATAAAAGCACTACGCCCTATAAGGCGGGCAGCCACTATAGTAGTTCCTTAGGATTAAGGTTATTCGGGACCGTCCCTCGAGGAAGATATAGTTATTATAACGCGATTATATCGTGAAGGTAGGATATCTGTTATTAACGGCATCTAACCATAAACCCATAAGTCCTATAAAGCCGGCAGAGCTGCTGCCGTACGCTAGGAAGTCCACCACCGTTAAGAGCTATTAACGAAAGATAGGATCAGTTCTGTACGCTATAGTAATCACACGCCCCGATATCGCCTTTATAGTATCACGACTCTGCAGATTTAATATAAATCCGAGCCGTTAGTATCACGAAGTAGCCGACTATTTAATCCGATATCTATTAGCTATATAAACCTACGCCCTGGAACTAGGCGGCGGCGACTCTATTAAGGTGTTCACCGACGCGTCCTTTATAAATAACTTAATTAATCCTAAAAGCAGTTAGGTATTTATAATACGCCTATTTAGAGGCATAATAGCCTAGTAAGCTAATAAGCAAGCAACGGTGATAACGTTAATAACAGAGGCAGAGCTGCTCTCGCTAGTATAAGGCGCGAAGGAAGGGATATTCACGAAGAGGCTATTAGAGGCGATAGGTGTGATATTTAACGACGATCCACGACTATAGATACGATACGATAATAGCTAAACGATACGCCTATTAACGGCGGAGATCGCTTAATTAAATACACGATTACGGCACGTGGATATACATAACTATTAGTTATAAGAGGCGTAGCAGAGTAGAAGGATTAAAGTCAGTTACGTTATAAGCGCCGATATGATCGCTAATAGATTAACGAAGGTCCTGTCTAGGGAAAAGTTTATAAGCTTTAGGAAATAGGTAGGAGTGATGGATATACGGGGACGTCTCTATATAAATAAGCTAGAGGAGATCTTACCGGAGCACCTAGAAGAGCTAGAAGAGAAGTTCGATAGAAGCTACGTGGACGTTATAGAAGGGGATATATCGATAGAAGACGCCTATAAATAACGTTAACTAAGTAACTATTATATAGTTATTTAGTTAGGGGGGTGTGTCGTATAGGCTGGCCTAAAGCAGGTCCGGAGCGGGTTATTCCGGGCCCGAAAGTGGGAGTGGATCTGCTATAGGAATAAGGGCAGGAATTTAGCACTACGATCAGAGATTTCCACAGAGTCAATTAAATCAACAGATCGATCGCTTATTTTACGCAACTGAGTTATACGCTGTTTACAACAGGTATCGTGCCGGTAAATAGTAGCACTTATAGGTAGTGAATCGTAGTCTTTATTGCTTCGGTAATCCTCTAAGACTCCTTTTATCTACTCCTCTTATACTACCACCATTATTAAGGCGACCTAAGATACCCTTATAAAGGGCCTATTCTAAATAAGGCCCGTCACGATATAATCCTAAATAATAAAAGAACTTACCCTATTTCCTTCGTCGCCCTCTCGCGGCTTATCTAGCTTAAGGCCGGGTAATAATAAGGCGTGATATTTATCGTGATATTAATAATAATAAAGCCTATCCGTAGACGCATACACTATAATAGCACCCTAGGCGCGTTCTTTATTAATAACCGTATCGTAGGATTCCGTAATAGGTAGTCGTATCTAGGTAAAAGGGGAAGGAATAATATAAGTAGGGCCTATATTAGGTTATACGACCATTCTGATATAGGACTTTTCCTATCTGCCTAACTTATCTTATTATTTTTCCTCTTCCTTACCCTTTCTTATTTACCTACTTATAATAATAATAACCGTATCGCTATTATAGTAAGTCGTTTATCCTCGTCCACTTCGAGGGTATTAACTTATCCTATCGGCTCCTTATTAGGGTATATATTATCTCTACGCGGTGTTATATATTATTTTAGTCGCGCATAAGAGCGCGGCCGGCTTAGGACTCGGCTAATATCGTGGCAGATTATTATTATTATTAGTAGCACTATCACTATCACTATTATATAAGTGTCGTGCCCCCTTCGCGTAGACCTTAGGCTAACTTATAGTATTAGGGCAGACTACTATTATATAATAGCGCCCCTAGCTTTAGTTAAGAAGCATAAAAAGTCCGGCGTGGCTGGTAAACCTAAGAAGTCCGGTAAGGCCGGTATAAAGTCCGGCGCGGTCGGTACTAAGTCTAATAAGGTAGTACCTAAGGTTATCGATAAGGGGATAACTAAGACCGCCAGGAAAAAGGCATAACGGGCCGCTAAGAGGGCTTAGGCTAAGGCTAAGGCCGCGGCTATAGAGGCTATTCTTGAGTAGTAATAGTAGTAATAGTAGTAGTAGTAGCAGTCTAACTCTTTATTAGACTCGTTATCGGATTCGTCCTCGGATTTATCGTCTTCTTCCTCCTTAGAGGACAAAGCTATTAAGTAGCCGGGTACGGCGGCTACTCTAACTAAATAAGCTATATTAGTCGGGACCGTCGAGAAGCCGGCTACTATAGCTACTCCGGTTATTAAGTCGACTAACCCTCTCCTTTTAGGGTATAATAATTCGCCGCAGGGTGCTCTTAAGCCCCTTGGTGACCTAGAGGGCGTCCTTAACTATACTAGTCAGGACGTTGTTATAAGCGGTGGTGCCGATAAAGCCACCCTCTTTAATAATAAGGAAGCTGACTCTAATAGGTTATCGTTATCGGAGTTCGCTTTATCTATAACTAGGTCTAATAATAGACCCTCGGACTTTAGTAATAGCGACGGTATTAAAATACCGGTACGTCCTGTTATTTTAGTTAGGTCGGGCCTAGAGCTTCGTGCTCCTTATAGGCGGTACGCCTATATACTAGGTTCCCTGGTATTACGTGGCGATAGCGTTACCGGTCCTATTACTATATAGCCCTGCCGTGGTAGTAAGGTATCTAATAAATACTATTACTACTATAATAGTAATAGCCGCGACTACGAGTTAGTACGTTTATATAGCTATAGTCCCCTTTACTTTAGCCGCTCCTAAGGTTACTAACTAGATATATAGCTTTCGTTACGGGCGGAGCGGGCAGCTAAGAAGCTATAGAAGATATTAGTAGCGGCTACACGGGGCGGTAATAGTCTAGACGACTAGGCGTCTATAAGTTAGCCTAATATCCTTATAAGGAGCACCGCTAATATATATAAGCGCCGGGCCTATCGGGTCTAAACTAAGTTACGTCGGGCCCTCGAGGCTATAAAAAAATACGTCCAGGATAATAAGGGGTTTAACCCCGTGGCGCGTCGTTACTAGGAGGAGGAAAAGGAGGCCGAGCGTAAGAGGCGCGATACTCCTATTCGTATAGAGCGTTACCTTATTATTATTACCCGCCGCCTAGGCTAATTAGTTAAATAAACTTTAAAGTTAGCCGGTCTTCGTGAAAAAACCGGCTATAAAAAGTAAATAAGGATTGCTTATAGTGGTTATTAGGGTCGGGGTGGGGGGAGTTTAGGGGGGGGTTAGGGCGTTAGCGTTTAGTTTTCTTTTTGATTTTTTCTTTTTCTATTTTTTTTTTATTTACTTCCCTAGACCTAAATAAGAAAAGTCCCCGCGGGGCACTAATAACACTATTAACTGGTTCTATTCTTTTAACTATAATACTCCTCGATAAGCGTATCGGGGAGGTGCCTTTATGGTTCCTAAGTGTTATATTTATACTTATACCCGGCCCACTTAATAAGGTATTCGCGCCTATTCCCGTTATAGCGATAAGCCAGGACTTCCTCCACCTTATATTTATCCGACTCCTATAGTTCGACCTTAATATCCGCGGGTATAGGCGACCTGCCGTCCCGAGACTTCTATAGTTTAAGGAGCGAGATCAGGAAAACGTTATAAATCTTTATTAACTCCGGGAGCTATATGTAAGAGTTTGGATGAAATCTACAAGCTTAACTGGAAGCCGTAGATTAAAGAAGGAGATAGTAAAAGGGGCTTAAGGAATTGAAGGCTGAGTGAATCGAATAGAGTAATATTCCATTACACTGATAGTAGAATACAGTAATTCCTAAAAAGAAGAGTAAGAAAAGAAGTGAAAGAAGAAGGAGAGGAGGCAGATATATATAGACAAACAGTATATAGAGAGACTAGTCTTAAAGCAGTAAAAATAAGCTTTGTCTATTATACAATAGACTACTTCCTTATTACATAATAGACTCTTTATTGTGTAATATATTACGCAGTAGACTCTTTATTGTATAATATATTACGCAGTAGATTCTTTATTGCGTAATAGACTGTTTGTCTCTGCTTGTACCTTGTATCTCCGTATTACTAACTACCTATATTAATAATCAGATATTAAGATAGGTAAATTAGCATAAAGATATATATCTTTTTGCTCCTGATTCCACTGCCTATAATAGTAAAGTAGTTATTAATAGGAGATATCAACACCCCCTCGTAAGCTAGACTAGCTAGCTTAGATCAGCTTTGATAGCTGCTATAGGAGGTATATAAGTTATTTTTCCTTTTTCTTAGTTTTATCTTATTGGTTATAAGAAGTTTAAAAGCCATTTATGCTTATTAAAGGTGATATTTACTTAGGTAAAAAACCCTAATACTAGGGAGAAAAATATCCTAAGTATATTTATAGTAGGGAAAACCTGTATAGGTAAAAACCCACTGGTTTTATAGGAAAATTCCTTCTTTAGGAATAAAAAACCCATAATTGCTCGATTAACTGTTAATATTTAAATTCAGTTAATGAGGTAAAATCAGGCTTCTTATATTCTGTTGGAAGTTCTTCTGTAGTGCCTAAATTTATATAGCCACTAAGAGTTTTATGCTTTGGAGCGGCTAATCCCTTAGTTAATATATCGGCTATATTATACTCCGTATTAATATATACGGGTTTAATTTTCCTATCTAAGTACAATTGACGGTAGTAATGATATTGTCTGTTAATATGTTTTACTCTTTTATGGAATTCGGGATTTTGAGTTATTTTCTTTGCTCCTTCGTTATTAAGTAAAACGGTAGGAGTTTGTAATGATATATCTAACCTAAGACCTGTAATAAGGTCTTGATATAGGTTATAGATATATACGACTTCCTTACAGGATTTAGTTAAAGCCATGTATTCGGCTTCTGTAGATGATAAGGCTATAGTTTTTTGTTTTTGTGAATTCCAGCTTATGGGATTATTTAACCCTATATAGCAGGTATAACCTCCTGTTGAGGTTCTGTCCTCTGGTATATCAGACCAGCTTAAATTAGAGTAGCCGAATATATTAAGGTCTTTATTATAATCGTAAATAAGACTAATATTAGGATAGGTATTTAAATAAGTCTAGATCCTATTTAAAGCTATAAAATGGTCTTTTAAAGGATTGCTTATATATCTTGTATACCTATTAACTGTAAAGGCTAGATTAGGTCTAGTATATAGGGATAAATATAGTAGTGCTCCTATTTCCTGTTGATATTGATTTATATTAGTTTAATAAGCAGTTTCCTGGTTAGGAAATAAAGTTATTTTTGTAATAGTAGGAGTATTAGCCGGTTTAAGACTTTGCTTTTTATACCGTTATAATATTCTAGCGGTATAGGCCGTTTGGCTTATATAAATTACTTTCCTTTTGGAATTAATAGTAATTTGATGGCCTAAAAACGTACTTAAGGTTCCTAAATCTTTAAGGGATATATCCTTAGATAATTCCGTATAGAACTAATTTATAGTCTTTTTATCAGGGCTTATTATAATTATATTATTAACGTGATATAAAAATAAGGCTTTTTCGTTATCTTTATAATACGTAAAGATTCTATTATCTATAGGTGATACCTTTACTCCTAAATTATTTAGCATTTTAGTAAGGTATTGATACTATAAACGCGGGCTTTGTTTTAACCTATATACAGCCTTATTAAGCCTGTATATTCGACTATTAGCCGTATTTTAGTTTTTAAAACCAATAGGCTGTATAGTATAGATATTTTTAATATCTATATCAGCGTGTATAAACGCATTTATAACATCTAGTTATTTAAATTTCTAACCGAGACGCACTCTAAGGATAAGGGCTAACCTATAGCCTTCTGGTTTATAGGTGGTGCTAAAGGTTTCGAGGTAATCTATACCGAGTACCTAATTAAAACCTTATATAACCTAACGGGCCCTATATCTTATAGGTTTTCCTGTATTATCGTATTTAACCTTATAGACCCACCGCCCCCCTAAGACGTGTAGGCTGTGTTTTTCCTTTTCTGGAAGTGTATTAACGTTAATAATATTCCAGGTATTTCTTTTGTTTAATTCTTGAATCTTAGCTTCTATAGCCTCTATCTAATAGTCTTTTTTAGGGCCTTTTAAGGCTTGTTTGTATGTAGCTGGTTTAAGTATAGTGTTTGTAGTTAAGAGTATAGACTCTATAGTAAGCTGCTAAAAACTTCCTAATAGGGTATCTTCTGATAGATATAGTAAGGCCTTACTTCTTTGATCTGTAGATTAATCTAAGAACTTAGAGATAAAATCCTTATAGCTTCCCTTTTTAGTAAAAGGTGGAAGCACCACTTCTAGATTATCTAGAGGGTTTCTGGAATATTAAATAGCCTTATTATCACCTTTATAAGAGGTTGATGGTTCTATTTGTAGTGGGTCTTTGTTAGGATTTATAGTCCCGGTTAGAGCCCTATTACTACTATAGGAGGTAGCCCGTAAATTATTTTCTTTTGGGATAGAGGCGTTTTCTATAGAATCGCTTTAAGGGGAAGTTTTAGTCTGATCTGTTGGTATAACTAAATTAGACTCCTCGCGCTGTGATAAAGACTTTAAAACCCGATTTTTAATAATATATATATCTCGAACCCAGATTATTCTTTTTAAATCGGGATTATATATTTTGTAGTTATAATTATTAAAGCCTATTAAAGCACCACGTAAATTTCGTGGGCCTAATTTTCTAAGGTTAGGGTCCGTATTCCTATAATACGTTATAGATCCCTATACCTTAATATTTAAAATATCAGGCTTTTTATTATTCTTTAACTTATATAGCGTTTTAAAGCTAATAGCTGAATTAGGAGTTCGGTTATATATATAACCTGCAGTTATTACTGCTTCTCCCTAAAGATAAAAAGGTAGCTCTGAATAATATAACAGAGTCCTAATTTTAATGATTATAATCCCTATTACTCTTTATATAGAGCCTTAAGGTTCGTGTGTATACGGGGGTTTAATATGATGTATAGCGCTTATAAAAAGACGCTTAAATAAATCATTAACGAATTCGCTTCCCCTATCGGTATCCACTTCTTTAATAGTGGTTTTAGATATATTTTCTACTTATAACTTCTATTCGGTAATAGCCTTAGTAATAAGTTCCTTAGATTTATCAGGTAGTAAAATAACCCAAATATATCTAGTTAATCGGTCTTAAATTAATAAGATCCAGCGTTTTCGGTTATAGGTTACGGGTGTAATAGGGCTATATAGGTCTATATAAATACGCTCTAAATAGGTATATGCTCTATTTTTATTAACCGAATACCTATTAGCTAAAGTAATAGGTTTTGCGCTTTTATAGGTATGGCAGCTATTAGTCTTTTATAGCTCTTCTTTAGATATAGATATATCTTTTGGAAGTAAGGTATTTTATGATAAACTGCTTAAGGCCTTAGGATTTATATAGCCTAGTCGGTTATGCTATAAAGATAAAGTATCTTTTAAATAAAGGGATCTTCTTTTTAGATTCCTTTTCCTTTGTTTTTAAAGCTTATTATTAGATATACATAGCTTAGATTTTTTAACGCGTACAGCCCGTATAGTGGTCTAGTAAAGACCTTTATATAATAAAGTAGTAGTGTATTTTAATAAGGACTTATTATTAAAAATTACTAATCTTTTATTACCTGTAAGACCTTGAATGTTTTCCGTGTCTAAAACAGGAAGACTAATAATATTAGTTCCTAGTTTAGGAATATATAAATAGTCTTTTAAAAGAAGCTGTTTATTAGTATCCTTAAATTTAACTAGGGTATCTCCGATTTAAGTAATTAAAATACTGTTTGCTCGTCCCTATTTGGCTATTCTGGATATAGATTTAATAGAAATAAATAACCCCTTATTAGATATAACGTGAGACGTAGCTCTATTATCGATATAGAAGTTCTGTTCGAGATCTAAAGGGCACGAAGATAACTAAACTTCGTGAATTTTTTCTATTATTCGATCTATATTTAAATCAGTGAATTATGGTTGATATAAAGAAGATTAATGGTTTAATACCTCTTCTTTATCTTCTGTTATATCCATTTTTTCCGTATAAATGGGTAGAGGATAAGTATCCTTAAGAATAATATCATTATTAATACTAGGTTCTCTAGTATTAATAGCAGGGCTGTGTTAACGTTGTTATATGATATTAACGACTTTAGCGTTATTTAAATCATTTTCTTTGTCTGAGTTTTAAGATATAAGGTTTATAACCTTTTGCTCTTTTTTAGATAACTGGTTACCTTTAGATAGAAGACTTAAGATTTGCTAATCTCTTTTAGATAAATTAACGGATTTAGATCCGGTATTTTTATCCTTTTATTCTTTAGAGACCTTTTGCCTTTTACCTCCCCTAGAGTTAAACTAACTAGGTTTTTTCTTAGGGTGTAATTTAAAGTAATCGACGGTATTATAACTAGCTTTATTATAGTAGTTATAGTGTTTTCCTTTAGTCTTTTTCTAAGGTTTTAAGGACTTTTTACGTCCCTTATTTAAGAGTAAAGTAGTATTAAAGCGTTCTACTTTACGGGAGGCGTCGATTAACTCGCTTATAAGCCTATTAAGAGAATATTCTTAAATATTATAACGTAAGGCTTAAGTTATTTGGCTTGTTATAGAATTATATCTATTATTAAGGCTATTTAAGATCTAGGCAAAAATAACCTTATCTGATAGTTCTATATTACGGGTCTAAAGTTCTACTATCTTTTCTTATACCTTATACAGAAAGGTTTCTAACTTAGAGAAGTCAGATACTATAAGGTTAAATAGTAAACGTAGGACCTCGTAATCAGCCTAGAAGCCTTTAGCTTTATATAATTCTTTAAGCCTTTCCTATATTTCGTGTAGGGAGTTAAGGTTATAAACGTGGGTTAAAGGTCCAGCTAATAAGGTAAATAAAATATCTCCTATAGCTTTTAAGGACTCTTCTCTTTATTTATTAGAAGGGTTAGCCGGGAGTGGAGCTATAACTTCTTCTAGAAGCTTTCCTTTTCGAAAGAAGTAAGCTTTAATATTAAGAGTCTATGTTTTATAGCCTTCTCGACCTCGAAGTTTAGAGATAGAAATCTCTTTAATATCTTCGTTATTTCCTATTTTTAAATAAATAAAGATAGGGAATAAGGTCGGGCTTTTATAACACGAATAATAAAGGAATTAGAAACTGAAAACGGTATTTAAAACGGTTGATTTTTATAGATAATATCTGATATATAAGACTTCTACTTAATTATAACTAAGTATATATACTAGTTAATTATAAGTCACTATATACCTTAACGGAATAGTAATATAGTAGTAAAGATATAGCTGTTTTATACGTTTAATTCCTGCTCTTATTAATACTTATTTTTATGATTTTGTGTTTTTCTGATTTTTTCTTTATAATAGATAATCGGATCGATTCGAAAGGTAGTAATTTTAAGAACCCCTGTTAGTCGGAAGAGGTGATTGAACCGATAGAATAGATCGCGGAACGGATAGAACGGATCGTGGAACCGGTAGAATAGAACCGTGTAACCTCTGTTAGTCGGAAGAGGTGATTAAACCGATACAACGGATTATGGAACCGATAAATTAGGAACGCGACCGATGAAAAAGAGCCGTGGATTAATAAATTAGGAACGTGACCGATGGAAAAGAGCCGTGGATTAATAAATTAGGAACGCGACCGATAGAAAAGAGCCGTGGATTAATAAATTAGGAACGCGACCGATAAAAAAGAGCCGTATAAGTGTAATTCCTGAAGGGATAATCCAGGAGAGTAAATACCCGGACCTAAGTTGCTTTGGGATGAAAACTAATCCTGATTATTATTAGTAAGATCGATAATATCTTTAGACTCGTCGATTAGGTTATTTTTTAGCCGAGGAAAAGGATAGGTAGGAGGTATAGAAGGATAGCGAAGTTATTAATTTCTTTTGTTTTGCTTAATATTTTCCTCGATTTCTCCGGCTTCGAAGTACGGCTCTTAGTAGTCGATATAAGGTCGAAGATTTTCGTTTAGGATATAATAAGGAGTTAAGAAACAGGTCTCCTTTTTATAAATAAACTCTTATTACCTCTTTTCGAGATAGGATACTAGATAATCGTCGTGAGGGAGAGCGAAGAGACTGTCCTTATAAAGAAAAGGAGGGGAGTCTAAGACTGTTAGTCGAAGGAGTCCGTTTTGATTCAGAAAGTACTGAATACCCCTAAGAAGCTTAATCGGCGAAGCTCTTATATTAAGAGCGTAACGTTTAAGAATTAGTAGGAAGGGAACCTCTTCTTTATTGATTTTAAAATAGATTTCGAGCTTTAAGTAGTGAATAAAGGGGTTTATAAAACCTGGCGCCTGCGTGTGTCCAAGCTTGCCGGGCTTATAACCTATAAGAGTTTGGATAAAATCTATAAGCTTAACTAGAAGCCGTAGATTAAAGACGGAGATAGTAAAAGGGGCTTAAGGAATTAAAGGCTAAGTGAATCGAATAGAGTAATATTCTATTATACTAATAATAGAATATAGTAATTCCTAAAAAGAAGAGTAAGAAAAGGAGTGAAAGAAGAAGGAGAGGAGGCAGATATATATAGATAAATAGTATATAGAGAGACTAGTCTTAAAGCAGTAAAAATAAGCTTTGTCTATTATATAATAGACTACTTCCTTATTATATAATAGACTCTTTATTATATAATATATTACGTAGTAGACTCTTTATTGTATAATATATTACGTAGTAGATTCTTTATTGCGTAATAGACTGTTTGTGTCTGCTTGTACCTTGTATCTCCGTATTACTAACTACCTATATTAATAATCAGATATTAAGATAGGTAAATTAGTATAAAGATATATATCTTTTTGCTCCTGATTCCACTGCCTATAATAGTAAAGTAGTTATTAATAGCAGATATCAACACTATAGCTTATAGGCGAGCCTATACTAGCCTATTACGGAGGTAATCTTATAGGGGCTAAGGAACTTATCTAATAGTTTCTTATTAAGGCGACGTTACTTAATATTCTTCGAGGATAATAGTATATAGTCGCTAATCTTAAAACGCTAGGCCGCCCGGCCGGCGTTATAATACCGTTTATAGGTGGTTTAGGCTTTCCTAATAAGGACCTTTATAGCCCTGCGATTCGATATAAGGTGCTTTACCCTTTACTCGGCTATAGCGGCATAAACCTTACCCGACTTATATATCTATATATCGTATAGTCCGTGTAGGTTAAAAGCTATTAGCGTAATAAAGGGGGTTTACCGGATAGCTAAATACTATACGGTATTATAGGTGAACTAGGCTAGGGGTAGCTAGTTAACCTAGTCGTCCTGTTATAGGGCACCGAATACCCGTAGGAAGTGCTCTAAGTTCTGGTTCTATCGTTCTATCTACCTATCCGTCTAGGGGTAGAACGCGGTTAATAACCGCCGCTTAACGCTTAGGAGGCTATATAGGGTAGTCCAGAACTTACTAGTAAATAAGGACCCTTAGTCCGAAATAATACTATTAGGTAGGCCGTAGGTACTAAAAATATACACCTATAAGATACTAGCGAGGCCTTTAGCTATTAAAGAGCTGCTATAGGGGATATAGATCGCGTACTTAGTGAATCGATATACTATAACCAGGATAGAATCCCTTTTCTTCCCTTATAAGGTTATAGGGGGGAGGCCTATTATAAAGTCTATTAAGATCTCTTAGAACGGCTATTCGGGTACGGGTAAAGGTGCTAGGTACCTAAAGGGCTTATGCTAGCGTGGCTTAGTCCTCTAATAGATGCTATACGTAGGCACGAACTTCTTAACGTCTTATAAGAGGTATTCCTAGTAGTAGGACTCGGAAATCCTCTTAATAGTCTGACCTAACCTATAGTGGCCCGTAGTAGGCGCGTTATAAAATACCTAAAGGACCTTATCGCGTAAACCTAACTGGTTCGGTATAAAGAGGCGGACCCTAAAGTAGACCGTACCTTAACTAGTATAGGACTATAGGTCCGTTAAGTTATCCTTCGATACTAAGGAGATATAAAAGGGATTATCCTTCTAAGCAAAGATAATTTTATCCTTTAGGCTAGATAGACCCGAGGGCTTAGGTATACCTCGGGCCCTTATAAGGCTAATAACGAACTTTTTAGTAAATCCCTTAACGGGCTTCTACCGCTCCGCTTCGAGATCCGCCTAATCTATAATAAGCTATAGCTTCCGTAAAAGCCTATCTACGGGGTTTTAACCGCCCGGATAGTAACGAATCTTAAAATTAAAGCTTAATAGCTCCTCTAGCTAACGGGCGTGTTAAGGTTTAATTTAGGGCTTATTTAGTAGATACTAGTAGTTTAAGTAGTTACTTAGCACCTCTACTAGGGTCTAACTATACGCTAAATAATAGCGCCACTACTAGAACGCTTCGACGATCGCTATTAGCTCGGTATCTAGTATCGGATAGTTTAGTTCGGGTCCCCTTAGCCTCCTAGATAGGAACGCTACGGGTCGCTAGGTACGGTCCTTATACTAGCTAATTATAGCGCTTAATATAAAGTTAGACGCGTCGGGTTCTATACGAATAGGTAAGGCTAGGTTAAAATACCGTAACACGGGTACTAACTAGAATAATAATTATAACTTCTTAAAAGCGGCCCTCTTTATATCCCCTAACTAAAACGTACCTAGTCTGCCCCCTAACCTTAATAGGTCCATAAAAGGGGTAGCGACCTTAGAGTAGCCTTCGATAAAACGTTAATAGAAACCGGTAAAACCCAGGAAGACCTAAATCTTCCTTATAGAAGTGGGTTCCTCCTAATCCTTAATAGCCTTAACGCTCTTAGGGTCTATAAAGACACTATTAGGGCTATATATAAAGCCTAAGAACTCGACCTTTTATGTCTCGAACACGCACTTCCAAGGGTTTACGAATAGAGACTATTCCCTTAGGCGTATAAGGATCTCCTTAATATATACGCGATAGGTATTAAGATCCTTATTATAGATTAGGATATCGTTTAGGTATACGACGTAGATAGTATCGATAAGACCCTTTAAGGCCTTATTAATATAACGCTAAAAGCTAGCGGGGGTATTATATAGACTAAAGGGTATTACTAAGTACTTAAAGTGTCCGTACTTAGTTCTAAAAGCCGTCTTCTATTTATCCCCTTCTCGAATCCTTAAGCGATAATAGGTATCCTTAAGATCTAACTTAGTATAAACCGTGGAGGATATAAGGCGGTTAAGGATTTCGTGTATTAGGGGGAGCGGGGTACGGTCTTTACGGGTAACCTTATTAAGACCTCGATAGTCTATATATAAACGTAGCTATCCACCCTTCTTTAGTATAAATAGGATCGGGGTACCCGTAGAGCTTATCGATAAGCGAATCCACCCTTTAGCTATAGCTTCTTTAATATAGTCTTAAAGCACGGCTAGTTTTTATTCGGCTAGGGGGTAAATAGGGCCGAATAGGGGTAACTTACTTTTCTTTATCTTAATTACGTGATCCTAACGCTAGTAGGCGGGTAGACGGCCGGCCTTTATAATATCGAAAACGTCTAAAACTTCTTAATAATACTCGGGGATAATATCCCTTAACTTATCCTTATCTAGTAACTCTTAATACGGCCCGGGATTAAGATATTCCAGGATCCCTTTATTTAGTCAGGCCGGGTCAGGGGGCACTAGGGGTATAGGTTATAACGGGTCCGATTCGACGATAGGGATTAAAGGACTATTAGATAACGTATCCTTTTCTTCCTTAGTAGCGTTCCACTTTATATTAACGACTCGGCCAATATAGGGGGCACCGGACTTTATAAGGCGGATAATAAGCTATACGTGCTCCTATACCTTCTTTAACTCCCTCCGGCCCGGGACGCCTTAAAGGTCCTCTTACTAGAGTCGATATATCTATTCGCCGGACCGGAAAAAGGTAATAGGGTTATACTCTACTAACCAGGGTATACCGAGGATAACTTAGGACCTATCGGGGTCTATATCTAGCACTTTAAACTTAATTAGATATATCCGGGTCCGGTCCTAACTATCCGTGGCTTTAATATACGTCTTAAAGGACCCGATAAACTATACGTCGACCCTAGGGACAACCTATCTAAGTCGCTTTAATAGTCCTAGGGGACTATAGTCAGGAGGCAGGGCCTTTTAATTAATTAGGTTAACCTCGGCACCTCTATTAAGCTCGGCGCTCGAGCAGCCCTATCCGCCGTTTAACCGTAACTCTAACTTCGCCTTAATCGCGCCCTTACTAGCAAAGAACGGCTAAGACAGCCGCCCTTCCTAGGCCTAAGCCTATTTAACGACGGGGTGCCTTATATTAACCGGTAGGTTATTCGGGTTCTAACTAACGGAGTATCCTAATAACTAACCTAACTTAAAGGGTTCCTTCGGGTATTCGTTCCGGTAATACCCCTTTTTATTATAGCTAAAGCACGTAACGCCGCTATAATAGCGCCTCTTAGGAGGCCTAGGGGCTTCTATATCGTCTACTTCGATTAATTCCACGAAACCTTAGGGAGGTATAAAGGGTCGAATAGTTATAGTACGGGCCCTATTAGGGGCCCTATTACGCCTATACTTCTCGCCGCGGGGCTGCCTTAGGCGATTATTCCGGGGTATCTCTTCTTTATTCTTATATAAAAGAGTAATCTCTGCTTATCGGGCCGTAACACCTAGCGCCTTATTATCGGTAGGGATACCGGCGGCCACGATTTAGTTATATAGCGGCTTATTAAGCTTTATTAAGATTAACTATATACGCTACTTATCAGGAAAGGGTAAGGATACCTTATTAAATAATAAGTCTAGCCTATTAATAAACTTAGCGTAGGTCTAATTAGGTTTCTATATAGCCTAGTCCGAGAATAGCTTCTTAGTTATAAATATCTTACGGGTTTTATTATCGACTAACTACTCGGTTAGGAAGGTCTTAAGGTCCTCCTAGGTAGTACCTTTAGTCTTACTATAAACACGCTTATAATAGGTATACTATTAGGATTTTATAATCTTCGGTAGCAGGGTAAAGGTAAGATAGATCTTCTCTGCCTTAGACGGCTTAACCTTATCGAGTATAAAACGCTCCTTAATTTCTTTAATAAACATCTAGAACTAGTTATAGGACTGCCCGTCCTATTCGGGGAGCTTCTATAGGACCTTATACTAGCTTTTACGGGAGTCCCCTCGGGGGGTATATTCGGAGGTATCGGGGTCCTTCCTTTATTAGAGGGTAAGGAGACGCTTCTCCTTCTTTTCGCGCGCTTAGCGGTCCTTATAGTGCTTAATCAGGAAGTCGAGTTCCGCCGATAATAGAGTGCCGGGGGGCGGCTCTTAAGGTCTTTAATATCGAATTAGGGTCTTATATAGATAACTTAGGGGGTCCCCTGGTTAAGTGGCGGTCCTATTATAGGATTATAAGCGTTTAGGTTAGCTTATCCGCGAATCTCGAATTCGGGGTTACTATCTTTATCCTTTAACTCGGGTATAAGGGATTACTCGCGATTAGCGCTTAATAGCCCGGCTTCGGCTCTTTTAGTAGCGGGGGAAGTATCCCGGGTACGAATAGGGGCGGTGCGCTTAGGGGGTATCTTAGGTACTAGTTAGGGTAGTAATAGGATTTAAAAAAATAGCTAGTCTTTCGAACTCTTAATAGTCGTTATACTCGTAAACGGTTAAAACGAATAAAATGTTATAGGTTTATATAAGGAGTAAAGAGAGTCGATAAGACTATAATAAGAATAGGTCACGAAGCTAACCTTAGGGGGGGAATAATTATAAGATTATTCGTTAAGCCCTTTTAACTCTGGACTTAACGGGAAACACCCTATTTAAGGACTAGTGACTATCCTCCCTAGGATCGGTATATAATAACCTAAGGCTCTAAGATAATAGGTCTTAGGCCAGCTTAATAGTCCTAAAATATAACTCGGTCCTAAATATCCCCTAGGGTTAACCTTAGGGCCGGTTCCGGGTTCCTAACGCATTCCTTACCGCCTCTAAGTCCTATCCGATTCTCTTGCATAGAATGTCCCTGACAGATTTACCCGGGATAGGGGTCACGGTAGCTTATTTTAGGATATTAACGTGGAAGGAAGGATATATTCTAAAGGGGATATCTAATTTGATAATATAGGGGCTAATTATTTTTATTACGCTATACTTTTAATATAGCTAGCTTGGTTTTTTCGAGGGCCTAGGCGTAGAGTAATTTATTATAGATAGCTAGGCGAGGTCTCCCTCCTTAAAGCGTTCCGCTAAGAGTGGCCGTTTATTCGCGGTCTTTTTATCTTATAGTTACTTTAAGGCTATAGCGGCCTATATAAATTCTATAGCTCCCTATAAGCGACTTAATAGGTTATTAGCAGCGGCTTCCTTCGGATATATAGGTAATAGGTTATGGATTTAGATCGGGGTAATATAAAACCCGTACTCTAGGAAGAAGGAGCTTATCTAGGTCGTTAAGCTCTTCCTGCTATTAAGCGATAACTACGCGGCGGGTAATAAGCGACCCTAATCGTCCTACGAGTAGTCTATAAAGGCGTGTAAAGGTAGGCTTAGATATCCTCGTTTAGTCTCTTAGGTCCTTTATCGGTTTAAGGGTGGTATACTATACTAAGTCGCTACTTAATCTCTATAAGCTTATAGAATTATCGCTATAACCTAGTAGTCTAGTTTAAGCCCTTATTGTTAACGATTAAAAGGGGTATGCCGTAGAATCGGAAATAATAGTCTAGGAACTATTCCGTATAAGCTTTTACTTTTATTATCCTCATCGCTTTTAGCGTCACGGACTTTATTAACGGGTCTATAATTACCTAAGGTAATAAGCCTTACCCTCGCTAGTAGGTAGTAGATCCGTTATAAAGTCTATTACGAGGTGGCTATAGATCCGCTCTAGTATAAGTAATAGTTTTAATAGGCTACGTTTCGTGTTCCGCTATTAATTACTCCTATTATACGGATTATAGTTATGGATAAACTTCCGGATATCGTTATTTATACCTAGCTAAAAGAATTATCAGGCTATTATAGTAATTATATTCTCTTTACCTAGGTAGCCGCTAATAATATAGTCGTGGATCGCTTATACTAAGCGTCCTTTTAGCGGCGAGTCGTCCCTAAAGCCCGGGACCTAAATGCGGTCCCGGAAGGTTACGTATCCTATTAGATTTAGAGAATACTCCGTGACCTATAACTTCAGCCCGAGGGACGGGTTAAAGCCGTAAGCTCTTATAGTAATCGCGGCGAGAACCCCTTAGTACCAGGGGCTATTCGCTAAGGTCTTATCCTAAAGCTATTAAAGGTCTTTATTTATTTCGAATATACGCTTAACGGATATCCTTTATATAGCCGGTCCGGGGGGTTATAGGGATTATAGAGTCAGGGATTAATTAAATTACCCGTCCTTATTTCTAATTATCCGAATTATCCTTTAGGGTATCCTATTCGCGATATTATAATATATTCATTATATAGTGCTTAGTACCTTACTATAAGCAGCTAGTTATAGGTTAGTCGTACTAAGTAAGGCTGAATAATTATGTTAGCTACAATTAAGGAAAGGAAAGGAAAAGGTTTATAAAGAGGTACAGGATTTACTAGGTTTATACGAATCCGCGGCAAGGGCAGCGCGAGGCCCGAGTATCGGGTCTACGTGCTAATTAGCGGTTCCGGCCTTATACCGGAACTATACTTTTAAGGGGTTAACCCGTGATATTACCCCCCTCCTCCCCC